>NW_022437006.1:9051393-9325302 GCF_009761245.1 Sapajus apella
TGTGTGTGTGTGTGTGTGTGTGTGTGTGTGTGTGTGTGTGTGTGTGTGTATCCTATTAGTTCTGTCCCTCTAAAGAATCCTGACTAATCACCTACCAATCAATCATCCAATTTCTGTGTGAAACTGTTATGAGTTACACTCAAAATGATGCAAAATTTTTGGAACTAAACTAAGGCCTGTCTGAATCCAAATGACTAAAATTATGTATTCATAGGAAACTTTCCATATGACTTATTTGAAGATACAGATTCAAGATATCTTTTATTTTGCATGTTTAGCTAAGATGGGAACTTATAGCCAACCTAATGGTGAACTAGCCTGATATTTTTAAACGTAACTGACTAAATGGTTCTGTAATACAAGTATCCTATAGCCAAGCATGGTTACAAGTTTAGGTGTTGAGAAATTATTCTGTTTTCTAGAAAACAATAATTTTTTAAATTGTTTTTTGTTCTTTTCATTCTCCTTTAGTAATGGAGAAGAACATCAGAAATCTAAACAATGTGAAACCACATTCTTACTGGCAATATAACCATGGTACTGACATTTCAAAGGAAGAATGCTAAAGACCACTAATAAAACCTTCAAACAAATTTCGTAAGCCCACTGCATATAAGAAGGATGAAGAGAAATGACAGAAGGTTTCAAAGCATCTTATTAAGGTAACCACTAGGAAAAAAGCAAAACAAAACAAGAAACCTCTAGGAAAGAATGACAGAGAAGTAAATAATTCCAAAAGGATGGTTCTAATGACCTCCTTCACATGCCAGGTACATGGGCACTGAGAAGTTAAAAATCTAACCTTCCAACTTGAAAATAATACACAATTTAAGCAGGCCATCTGGGGTGGGCTGGACCCAAAACAAGACTCCAAAAAACAGCAAACATCTATCTTGAGTAGTCAGAACAAAGAAATATCAATTAGCTAATGAGGTTTGATTTATTTTAATACTTAGTCTATCTGAAAGTAATTCATTTATGTGATCTAATTGCAAACTTTGTCTTCAATCACCAGCCATAGCAAGTTAGGTAAATTCACCCTTTACCTTTCTGTTTATCAAAAAACAAGACAAGTCAGCATTTTTTTGCCTCAAACGTATTTTAAAGACAGAAAAACAAAGGGTCTTAATGTTTTGGTACAGCTCATGAGAAGATAAATCAAGTGCAGTGTCTACTTGTTTGCTTCTGTCCTTTTAATTCAGGGCCAATAACATGTACTGCCTATCTGTCAAGTGCTGAGCATTGCACTGTGTGCTGGGACTACAAAGATGAAAAATGAATTTTCCTTCCTGGAAGAATTTTTTTTTAATGTTCTTTAACTTACAGATTTGAGACTGCTGGTCAATGAAATGAAATGTAAATTTCTCAGTACTCCAGATTCAATTTTGTTCAGTGAATCCTGAAACACTCCCCAAGGAGATGCAATCTAACAAAATTCATATTGTGCACATCCCCAGCCAGTGTTTCTCAACCCTGAATACACATTAGAATTGTCTGGGCTGCTTCTCAAAGATACAGATGCCTAGGCCCCACACCAATTGCTTTAAATCAAGCTGGCTAGGAATGGACACCCACTTTGCATTTTTTTGAAACCTTTGCAGGTGATTATAATGTAGAGCATGGATGAGGCATTAAAAGAACATAAAACATCTGACACATAGTAGACATTCAGTAAATGTTAGCCTTCTCCTCTTGCCATTAATACATAATCTGAGATCGATACTAAGACAGCATATAAAAAAGCAGTATTGTCCAGACTTCCACTGAAATATAGAATAAAAAGAAAAGGATATCTTAAAGAAAGCTTGTTCAAAGAAGGCTTTAAGCAGGAGAAACATCTTAATCAGGGCCTTGATCTGGAAAATACTTGGAAGAGCAAAAGAAGGGAATGAAGGCATTCCAAGAAGAAAAGGTTGCAGAGACAAAGGAAAAGAGGCAAGGATGGTGGTGACCCATGGGGCAGGTGATGGAGACCAGCCTGACTACTAGAACAAGGCCAAAGGGGTGAACATTAAGCAATGTGTCTAGAGGAGTTAAATGCCGTTGATGGAATGAAGGCCTTAAAGGCCAAACTAAGTAATTTCATTTGATCTGTTGTCAAATGGGATACTTTAGGTTTTCCTGAGTAGCTTGGTGACATGATGAAAGCTACATTTGAGAAAAGTTCACCTGGCAGTGGTGGATGGGATGCTGTGGAATAAAGGTGGCCAAAGAGAAGGCCGCTATACAGTAACAACATGCTGTAGCAACAGATGATAACAAGCATTTGTGTGGACACTTCTAGCAACATCTTATCTAGACTCACAACACCAAGTTGACAGGGTCTGGCTTCCCTCCAGCTGTGGGACGCTAGCTCACTGTGACCATCACAGGAGACCAGAGTCCTCACCTCTGCTGCCTCACCCTCCAATTAGACCTCTCTGAAAAAATGATCTCAACTTGAGGAGATTCCTTGCTCTTTTTATTATGTCACAGAAAAGAATACTATAAGCCTCTGTGAAGGCTCCCTGAGTTCCTAGCTATACCACTCCATAAATTCCTGCATTGGTCTACTCTAGCAGAAGATAGACCTAACAGGAATTGTATCTGATATTGGTTATCTTGATTTCACCCTGGGACAGATTTTAAATGATCACAAATTATTTGGTACTCCTCCCATTGAGAGGTGAGGTCTATTTCCTCTTCCCTTGAATTTGGAATGGTCTTAGTGACTTGCTTAAGTATTGGAAGTTCCAGAATGTCCACAGTTCCAAAAACATAGGTTTTTGGAATGTGTGCTCTTGATGTTTTCCCTTTCAAAACCCAGCCACTGTGCTATAAGGTCAAGATACGTGAAGAGCAATAAACAACTCCAGTTGAGCACCCAGTCAACAGATGGCATCAGTGCCAGCCATGTGAGTAGCCATCTTGGACATCCAGCCCAGGCAAACCTTCCCATGACTTTAGTCCCAGTGGATACCTAACATCACTCAAGATCTAAGTGAGAACCACCCAGCTGAGCCCAGTCAACCCACAAAACTGTAAGAGAAAATAAATTGTTCTTTAAGCCACTGAGTTTTGGGATGCTTTCTTATACAACAATGCCCCTTTTACCAATATTTAACTTATGGTGAAATGGTGGAAAGGAATCCTGTACATCTTTTCCTGTATCTTCCCAGTGGGCTTTTAAGGTATGTGCTTTAAAGTCAAATGCTGACTCCACCACTGTTCACATTTTGAAATGAGGAAACAGAGGCTCTGCGAGGTTATATGAATTGCTTACGGTTATAGAATCAGTAACCTGAAAATCTTGAATCCAGACTTTTAAATATAAGAATCCTCCTAAAACAGCTCAGAGAGCTATAGGTTGTTTTAGATTTACCCAATTTGCCATTTATATGTTGGAGCAAGCATGGTAAACTTACATTATAAAAAGCAAGATAGTAAATACTTTACACTTTGTGAACCATACAGTCTCCATTATGACTATTCAATTTGTAATGGAAAAGCAGCTAAAGAAAATATGTAGACAAATAGGTGTTATTCTGTTCCAGCTTTAAAGGATCAGATGGTCTTTTTTGTTTCAGACCCAATATAACCACAAAACTGGTTCTGTACACCTAAACTCAAGCCAGCCCTAGGTTATCTATTAAAAACTTGCCAGCAGTCATGGATTTTATTTCTTTTTTAATGTACATAAATTTTATCGAAGAATGACTTATTAACTCCTTCACATATTTTAATTTAAAAGTATTAGAGACTTAAAGTTTTAAAGGACAAGAAATTTTGAATATTTTGAAGAGGACCTGTGGAAATCTATATACTGTATATTCTATTTCTGATGGTCACTCAGAATTAACAAAAAATGAAGGTTGTTAGGGCATGGTGCCTGAACATGTGAAAGAAAAGTGAAAACCCTAATTCATCTGTGGAATATTTATAAACAAGAAGTCATTAAAATAGTCAGAAATTTATACAAAATGATCCAAGCTTTTTTTCTCTTTCCTCTTCCTGAATGCTTTGGTTCTAAAAGAAAAGTCTAAAAACTCCTATAGGCTTTTTGATCTTTGACTTCAGAGAGAATTTTAGTACCTTAAGTTGACTGTTCACATGCCTCACAAAAGTGCACTCCTGAAATATTCGCAACTAATAGCTGGTTGACAAAATGAATAATGCTATTAAAAATGAAATCAGCTATGGTAACTTTATATAAAGTGATGAATCACTCAGCATTGCCAAGTTAAGTATTGACTGGAGGCTAAAAAGAATGAAAGAGAGAGATTTCATTTAAAGTGGAAACATTACTGAAAGTAAAATAAAATATTTTGGAATAAAATATACAAGGGTCTGGTAAGTATGTTATATGTTAAGGCAAAAATCCAATTTTTTACTAAGAGAGTATAAAATAGAAACATGATCTAATGAAGTCTAAAATGAGGATTCTAACAAGCATTCCTAGATAAAAATCATATTGTTTCATTTTACAATTTGCCTTTTTATTCCTGACAGACTCCAGGTGTATTTGAATGAAAACTTACTTGTTTAAACTGACTTAGAACTTGTGTACTTTCATTGTAGATATAAAGAAAAACTACCGTAATTAAGAAAAACTTTACTTAGAGCTTCTTCTAACCGAAAATTAAGTAGACAAACGCTGTATTAAGAGTTGCAAAGCAACACCCTCAAAAGATCTTTGTATTCACTGCCCACCCTAACAGGACACATTGTTTAAATATTTTAACTATAATAACATTTCATTTTTGTGTAAACTTGCATAGCAGAGAATCTCGAAGGATTTTATGAACACAATGATTAAACAAAAATTACGCATGGATGTTGCATCCTTCAAGTTGCTACCATTTCTCTCATGGTTCAGCAGCAAATCTAACTGTAAAATATCTTCTTAAAGCAAAAAGGCATCTGGTGGCTACTGAGAACAGGAAGGAGGTGACACATTCAAAGAAGACTGTCATGGAGTCTAAGCATAGCTTAGGTTCCAATATTTGAACCACATCCATGGCAAACAAATATAAATAAAATCACCCTTGGCAATCCCTTTTTTTTTTTTTTTGGAGTCAGAGTCTTACTCTGTCACCCAGGCTGAGTGCAGTGGTGCAATCTCGGAAATCCTTTTAAATTGCCCAAAACATATGGCATCCTTTGACTTCACGTAGCATAACTCTGAACACTCTAAATCCTATGTTTAATTCTATGTAAGTCCATACGTAAATTTCTGGGCATTCAAACCATTGTACCTCTTAAAATAACCCTCAAATCCCTAAAGGAATAGAGCTAAGTAAGTGGAAAGTTCTAAAACATTCTTATTTGCCTGCTACATGTATTCCTGTTTAGTTATAAAACCTCAAGAGTTTCAGTACATATTATCAGATTGAAATTTGCTTGTTGTTAGAGCAAAAAAGAGAAGCATGTGTTGGGGCAAAGAAGAGATAGGTGCTGAAGTTGAAGACAAATTAAATACACATAAAATGTTACCTCATTGTAGCTCCAACTCAGATGTTATTTTGCAAGGAGTGTGGCTTACTCAGTGAGTGCTAAATGTAAAGAGACTATTACTTCCATTGGTTATAAAAGTCTATTTTATTGTAACCTCTGCAAGAACTTCTCCTTGAACCTGAACGTGTTTATTAACTTAGGGATCATATAATGATCTGTTCAGAGCTGATTACTCATGAACTAGGTAAAAGTTATTAATATGTTAATGTAAATTAAAAGGTCTGTTAAGCAGATTACAGGAAAATATACAGATACAGTAAGAATATGATTCTGGTATTCTTGACAAATTCCACCAAAGGATAACTGGAATTCATCCTTTGGGGCCTCAGCGAAGAACCACTAGCATGGGTCCCATCACTGTCCTGTTAGGAATCCCCCGTGGTCATCTTGGTTCTGGATCAGCATCATCAACACTCAAAAATTCTGTGGTTTTAATTTGCCAAAACGAATCTAAACTATAGTGTCAGCAACAAAAAGCTCAAACTCAAGCTTAAAAAATAAGATCGCAAAGTCTTCACTTAGACTGGAATCCCCACCTTGAGCACAAATCCCTTTTCTCCCTCCCTTGGTGCCTAAAATGTAAAAGAGGCCATTGTATTTCACACATTCAGTGTTATCTCAGTGGAGGAAAAAAGTACCATTTGCAGCACAAAACATAAGTGGAAATAGTTACAGACAGTCAACAATTAATGGGTAAACGGTACCTGGGATTGGAAGGTACATAAGAAAACTAGACTGCACATTAAGTTCCGATGGTCAGAAACAACCCTCACTGGATGACAGAAAAAATACTGTGGCTCCTTCATGTCTTTACTACACAGTATGACTTACCTAGCAAAAATACTTTTTAAAAAAGCAGTTCAACTCACCTACCCAAAATGAACATTTGCTTTCCAATCCTTTCATATACAGCACAAGAACAGATTTAATAAATGATAAAGGAAATTATATTTAGGAAATTATTTTTATGTCAAACATTTTCTAAAATGCTTAAAATAACAAATGTTATTAATAAGCAAGAGTATTTGTTCCACTTATTTTGAAGAGAATTAATGGCATACTGATGTCATTCTGTAGCCAGTAGAAATTTAAATCTTCCAGCATTTTACATTGTGATGCCCTCTTTTATATACAAACAGATTAATATTTTAATCTGGCATAATATTTTCCAAATATTGTCACAAATAATGACATTGGCAAACTTCTGAGGAAGGATGTCTGACAATCAGAGTTTACTCACAAAACTTCTTGGTTTCCACTAATAAACTATAATAGATTCGTGACATTTTTTTTCTTTTTTCAGGTATTAGCCCTGGAGGAGAACCTATTTACTACCCCATACTGCCCTAAATGAGTCTCTCCCAAACCCTGAACCCTTTGATTTTAAAGTTTTAAAACTATTCTATGTAAATAACTTGACAACATATAGCTATGGAGTATGGCTTTTCTTGCTGTAAATACTCAAACTTACCAATTTTCAGGGATGACGCACTGACAGCTCTACTTTCATCCATGACCTGTAAATCTGTGTTACTGTGTTTAACTGTCATCACTTTTCAAATATGTTTTATAACAAGATGAAAAGGAAAGCTAATTTCTTCCATTATGGGCTAAGGTACAAAATCACAATCTGATTTATTATTGTGATACTATGTAATTGGTGATCCCCTTAGCCTTCATTATTTTCTTCTAGTCAGTGAAAGACTAATCTAAGGTAGGAGCCTAAGATTTGGGGCAATTTTTTCTCTTTCACAAGTCCATAGATGTTTAAAGTGATACTTGGGACAAAAACAAAATCAGCAAATGAAATTATCATTGACAAAAACAATTGGAATGCCCATAGCCATCTCACTAGCTTACTAGGAGGATTAAGGGAGCTATTTTGAAAATAGCTGCTACCTATAAAGCAGTACAGAACATGGAATATAAGCTCTAGAAGGGCAGAGACAGTCATCTGTTTTTTTAATTGATTATGCCAGTGACCTAGAACAGAGCCTGATACATAGGAGACACTCAGTAAACATGTACTGAATGAATGAAATATATGATATATTTAATAGTTGGTAACAAAAATAATGAAAAGTAATGAAGCAAAAATGCATGTGGAAGCATAAATCTCCCAGTTAAACGGTGCTATATTTCACCAATGCACTTAAAAATAACTCTGGGGTTTTCTTATTTAAATTTAGATGTGGTGCACTCAACAAATTAAGGCTGGGAAAAAAAGTGGGTACTCAATATGCAGAAATTACTAAAATCACATTTTGTGGTCCACTCCCAAGTTACCATCTAAAGGATCAGAACTGGTAACATTTCAGAAAGATATGGTATTATCTTCCAGAAAACAAGAGCTTCTCCAACTGTTATGCTCTCCCCAGAACATCAAATCACTATTTCATCCCCATGTAATTTTCACCTAACAGCTAAATTGTTGGCACTCCATTATAATTTCATAATTGTAAACTGCATAAAATAATTTCCCACATTTGGTAAAGCAAGAATCTGTCACTTAAATAAAACTGGGGCAGTGTTCAGAAAACTACATTCTTTATCCAATTATAAAAATTAATGAATATAAATTCTGGTTTTAAGCAGTATATTTGTGGGGACAAATTCATGAGATTTTACTTTTCTTCTTTAGATATTTTTCTGGTTTCAGAAACTAATGTATTCTTTACAAGAATATTTTTTTAAAAAACAAAAGTTGTTGAAAATTAATCTAGAACATCAAATCTTCAATGAATATTGAATAAAATATTTGGAAAAACGAATGCTTAAACTATTAGAATGCTTCAAAAGGGAATATAAATTCTTACAACCCTTGTAATTATTCCAAAAACAATGTTTGCAATTGGACAGTTTAATAAGTGCACAAGAATGAATATGATCTTGAAAATAAAAATAATGTAGTTACAAAAACTTTTAACCTTTAGTTGCTATATTTTGAAAGGAATGGATACAGTAAATTATTTTTGAGGGTTATTGAAATAACTGCACTTGATTTGCATTTATTTTATTTAAATGTAATCTGTTAAATCTGCAAAGGTTAAAATTAAATACCTTCTCATGGCTGAGACAATTACGATTATAAATAGTTTAGTAATCCTTGAAAAACAACTTCTATCAACACAATGCCAAGCCACCAAAAGTTATGCAAATCAATAAATTTTCTTGAAAATGTTATTTTTATGAAATGTTATTTGTTAACTCGTTCACGTCCAAGTGAATCTGCTTTATGGCTAATTTTTCTTCAAAAAGAACAGTGAGGCCCAAATTTCCACAAACTTTGCCTTAATTGTTCCTCTTTCAGGGTGCAAAAAAAGGCTTCTTAGCATTTAGGTTTGACACTAGGTGAATGAGATCGGTGTTCATATAATTATATTTGTTCCATTCTGTTAGTGGCCATTTCAAACTGAAAGACCAGGACAGGTTCTAAACTTGTTAAATTCTATAAAGCCATTAGCAATAAATTTGAGCCGGCAGTTTGCAGGGACAATGGAAACTGCTGAAAAAGCGTCTATTAGTCATTCTGGACAAACCCATAGGGATTAAAAGAATGAGTTAAGATCGTTTAAGGACGCAGCCAAAAAAAAAAAAAATCCAATTGGATCTCAGCTTCTGAGTCTGTAAGAGACTTTTCCCTTTTATCATTGCCGATTTCAGCGAGCTTTAGCTAATATTTGACTAAATTGTAAAGATCCTTCTTCCCAGTCCCACTAGTTAGGTTTTATAGGTGATTAAAATAAACCCACACTGCCCTTCTTTTCGGTAAAGTCTTATGTATTGGTGAACTTCCTACTTCAGTTGCCAATTCAGCTGTTTTTCAGCTCAGCACGAAGAAAGGTCGGCCTTCATTTCTTTGCGCCTAAAGTGATCCAAAATGTGTGGAGAAAGCCAGAACTTTGCGCAAGTCTCCTTCCAAAGATCTTTGCGCGGGTTCCTGAGCTATTCCGACTGTCCTAACAGTTTGAGTGACAAAAATCTACTCAAGTTGCGCTGCGCAAAGCTCTCCTTGTCAAGAGCTTTTCTGAGAGCCCGGGGGATAGGAGCGGGAGGGTTAGAAACGCTGAACTTGGTGAAACCCCTTGAGACTGATCCAAACAGGCCCAGGATACCTTCAGATTTTCCCAGTTAAGGCCAAAAAGTCAGGGTAGACCAACTAACCACCTGTTGAAAGAAGGGGACAGGGAAGGAAGCTGGTGGAACGGGATGGGAAGGTTTGGCGCAAAAAAGAATCACAGAAAGTTGTGCGCCTCCGCCCCGGCCCGCGACTCCGGAAGTGGAATCTCCGCTAAAGCCCCAGATGCTCCTGGAAGGTCCGAGACCGGAGCTCCCTGGCCGCAGTGCGCACCGCCGGCGCCCCCAGATCCGGGAGTCGCAGCTGGGGAAAGAGAGGAGAGCTGGCTCACCTGGCGCTGAAGGCTGGAAGGTACTGTCTCGGTCCCCTGGAGCCCGGCCCGGCAGCCTCGCACTGTCCGTAGAGGGACTGAGCACTTGAAAAGCCCATCGCGTGCCGTAGGGCGCCCCGGCGGAGCTCACTTGTCCGGCTGCGGGGCACAACTTGAGGGGAACCGGACTGGCGGGCAGGGGCCGGAGCTGCGCGCTCGCGGTAGCCAGGGCGGCCGCCGGGCCGTGGGGCGCGGGCGGCTGCAGCCCGGGCGTCGGGGAACCCCCGACTCGCAGCAAGTTCTCGATGAGGAAACTCTTCCCCAGGTTGCCAAAGCCCGGCGCAGCGGGGAGGTTGAGGAGCGCGGAGGAGGCCACCACGTCCCAGTACGCGCCGGCGTGGGCTGCCACCGCGCTGGGGAGCATAGTGCGGCGCGGGCTGGCTCGCTGCGCGCCCGCCTTCGCCCGCCTCTCGCTCGTGCGCCCCGCACCGCACGCGGAGCCGCCGCTTCTCGCCGCCGTCTGCCGCAGGGCTGGAGCGCGCGGAGCCGGGCGGGAAGGAGAGGCCACCCGGGACGGCAGCGGGCTTGGAACGATATTATTTATTTGCGTTGGGCGTTTTTTTAAGGGATGGGAGGAGTGAGTGTGGGAGGGGGAAGCTGTGTTCCCTGGCCCGCTGCGTAGGCTCTGGGAGCGCGGGAGGGAGTCTCTCCCCGTCTCTATGCAGATCTGGACAGTTTTTTTTTTTTTTTTTTTTTTTGGAAGGACGGAAGGTGTGTCCAGCCCACCCATTCATGTCACTAGGCACACAAAATGACAGACGCGGCCAACAATAAGCGCAGTGCTGTGGCAAGGGGAGGGGACTAGTAGTGGGAGGAGGTGGGCGTGGAGGCGACGTGAATCGGGCGAGCTCGCACCTCCCCGCGGCGGTGCAGAGCCGCGGCGCTCTCGCTGGAGCCCGGGCAACCCACCCGTCGCGGAGTCCGGCGGACGCCGGCGTGGAGCGCCCCGAGGGCGGGCGGGCAACGCTGGTGTCGGGGGCGCCTCTGGGTACCACCTGTTGGGCGACCCCTGGCTCTCCAGTGTTGGTGGTCGCTTCAGCAACTGATGGACGTCCTGGGGAAGTAAACGGAGTAGGTAGTGGCTGGAAGGGCTGTTATCAGGGTCAGCGGAAGGTATCACTGAGACTGTTGTAGCTGTGCTGCAATTGAAAAGTTACTTTTCAAGGAGTGGATTGTTTGCATATTAAATGAGGCCCTTGTGTTATAGGAGGGAAGATGTGTTTTCTCAGAGACCTTTTAAGAAATTTCTGTTTCCAGTGATTCACTTTTTAATAAGATTTGTTTTAAGGATTGTGGGAAGAGGTGCCTACAGCTCCTTCACTCTAAAGAGGGATTCTAATACGTTTTAATCTAGAGAAGGAGATCGCAGTCGGAGTTGGTTAAATGCCAAATGACAGATGGTTGGGTCCAAAACCTAGGGGAAAAATCCACCACTAGGTCCTCCTAGACATTGGTAGTTGGGTATGTCTTTGCAGAAAGACGGGGATGAAAACGCTGTACACTGTTACTTAGGATTACAGCAGCTCTTTTTTTCCTGAAAATTTAAGTATTTTAAAATTTATTTTACTATGTGGGAACTAGACAGATGAAAAGTGTGTGCGTGTGTGTGTAAGTAATTAAAGCTTGCTTTTTAGCCACAAGACAACTTTGAAAGCTGCTCCTTTAGGAAACTCTGTTAACAGTGGAGTGTTAAAACTGTGAATTCTCTGCCAATTAACACTTATCGTTGCTACTCTCCTGTCCAGATTTAGATGAATTTATTTAGAATGGGATTTTTTTTAAGGAGATCTGTGAAGTTTGGAGTCACATGTGTAGTTTTCCTCTTCATCCTATGAATAATTTGGTCTCTGGCCTCAATTTACTTAAAAGCCGATCAGAGTTGCCAGGCTAGTGAAATAAATATTCCTAAGTTTGCCTTATGGTGAATTTAAATGCCCAGCCTATTCAAAGATGAGCATAGGTAACTAAATTAATAAAGCTGGATTTTTTTCTAAGTTGGTGGATAATTTTATGACCTGCTGCTCGATGAGAGAAAAGTTATTTTTAAGATGGATTTATGCTACCAATATTCATTAATTTGTTGATTTAGTCAGCAGTCCTTTACTGAGCATTTCATATTTATTGAATACTTGTAGTGATCTTGGAAATACATAGAAGAAAGACCTGGTCCTTGCCTCCTAGAAATTCACAGTCTGGGGCTGGTGGTAGTGGTGGTGGTGGTGGTGGTGGTGGTGGTGATGGGAGGCGGGTGGGTGGGGAAAAACAACATCTGAGGAAGGCCTTCTAATGAGAGTAAACTTTCTAAAGACAGTCTATATTGTCATTCAGTTTGAAGAATTTTTAAATTTCCATCTAGATTTTGTTTTTGACCCAATGATCATTCAGGAGGAGATTATTTAATTTCCATGTATTTGCATGGTTTTGAAGGTTCCCTTTGGAGTTGATTTTCAGTTTTATTCCACTGTGGTCTGAGAGAGTGCTTGATATAATTTCAATTAAATTTATTGAGGCTATCTTGGAGAAAGTTCTATGGGCCGATGAACAGCATGCATATTCTGCAGTCGGTAGGTAGAATGTTCAGTAAATATCTGTTAAGTCCATTTGTTCCAGGATATAGTTTAAATCCATTGTTTCTTTGCTGACGTTCTGTCTTGATGACCTGTCTAGTGCTGTCCGTGGAGTATTGAAGTCCCCCACTACTATTGTGTTGCTGTCTATCTCATTTCTTAGATCTATTAGTAATTGTTTTATAAAATTAAGAGCCACAGTGTTAGGTGCCTATCAAAACCTCTGGGATACAACAAAGGCAGTGCTAAGATGAAAGTTCATAACCCTAAACACCTACATCAAAAAGTCTGAAAGAGCACAAACAGTCTAAGGTCATACCTCAAGGACTAGAGAAATAAGACCAAACAAAACCCAAACCTAGCAGAAGAAAGAAAATAACCAAGATCACAGCAGAACTAAATGAAATTGAAACAAGCAAACAAATATAAAAGATAAATGAAACAAAAAGTTGGTTCTTTGAAAAGATAAGTAAAATTGATAGACCATTAGCATGATTAACCAAGAAAATATGAGAGAAAATCCAAATAGCTAAATTAGAAACAAAATGTCAGATATTACAACTGACAGTACAGAAATACAAAAGATCATTCAAGGCTACTGTGAACACCTTTATGCAAACAAACTAGAAAACCTAGAGGAGATGGATAAATTCCTGGAAAGATACAACCCTCCTAGCTTAAATCAGGAAGAATTAGATACCCTGAACAGACCAATAACAAGCAGTGAAGTTGAAATGATAATTTAAAAATTATCAACCAAAAAAATTCTAGTTCCAGACGGATTCACAGCAGAATTCTACCAGTTGTTCAAATAACTGGTACGAAGCCTACTGACACTATTCCAAAAGACAGAGAAAAAGAGAATCCTCCTTAAATCATTCTATGAAGCCAGGATCACCCTACAACCAAAACCAGAGAAGGACATAACAAAAAACAACAACAACAAACCTACAGACCAATATCCCTGATGAACATAGATGCAAAAATCCTTAACAAAATACTAGCTAACTAAATCCAACAAAATAGCAAAAAATAATAATAATCCACCATGATAAAGTGGGTTTCATACCAGGGATACAGGGATGGTTTAACATATGCAAGTCAATAAATGTGATATACCACATAAACAGAATTAAAAACAAAAATCACATGATCATCTCAATAGACACAGAAAAAGCATTCAACAAAATCCAGCATCCCTATATGATTAAAATTCCCAGCAAAATTGGCATACAAGGGACATATCTCAACGTAATAAAAGCCATCTATGACAAACCCACAGCGAACATATTACTGAATGGGGAAAAGTTGAAAGCATTCCTTCTGAGAACTGGAACAAGATAACAAGATAAAGATGCCCACTCTTATCATTTCTCTTCAACATAGTACTAGAAGTCCTAGCCAGAGCAATCAGACAAGAGAAAGAAATAGTGGCATCCAAATAAGTAAAGTGGAAGTCAAACTGTCGCTGTTTGCTGATGATATGATTGTTTCCCTAAAAAACCCCAAAGACTCCTTCAGAAAGCTCCTAGAACTGATAAAAGAATTCAACAAAGATTCCAGATACAAAATTAATGTACACAAATCAGTAGCTCTTCTATACATCAACAGCGACCAAGCTGAGACTCAAATCAAGAACTCAACCCCTTTTACAAAATAGTTAGGAATATATCTAACCAAGGAGGTAAAAGACTTCTACAAAGAAAACTACAAAACACTGCTGGAAAAATGTCATAGATGACACAAACAAATGGAAACACATGTCATGCTCATGGATGAGTAGAATCAATATTGCAAAAATGGCTATACTGGCAAAAACAATCTACAACACAATTCCCACCAAATACCACCATCATTCTTCACAAAATTAGAAAAAAAATATCCTAAATTTCATATGGAACTGAAAAAGAGCCCACATAGCCAAAGCAAGACTAAGCAAAAAGAACAAATCTGGAGGCATCACATTACCTAATTTCAAACTATATAAGGCCATAGTCACCAAAACAGCATAGTACTGGTATAAATATAGGCACATAGAACAATGGAACAGAATAAACCCAAATACTTACAGCCAACTGATCTTTGACAAAGCAAACAAAACCAAAGTGGGGAAAGCACACCTATGTAACACCCTATGTGCTGGAATAATTGGCAAGCCACATGTAGACAAATGAAACTGGATTCTCATCTCTCACCTTATACAAAACTCACCTTAAGATGGATCAAGGACTTAAATCTAAGATCTGAAACTTATAAAAATTCTAAAAGATAATATTGGAAAAAACATTCTAGACATTGGCTTAGGCAAGGATTGCATGGCCAAGAACCCAAACACAAATGCAGCCAAAACAAAGGTAAATAGCTGGGACTTAATTAAACTAAAGAGCTTTTGCACAGCAAAGGAAGAGTCAGCAAACAGACAATCCATAGAGTGTGAGAAAATCTTCACAATCTATACATCTGACAAAGGACTTACATCCAGAATCTACAATGAGCACAAACAAATTAGCAAGAGAAAAACAAGCAATCCTATCAAGAAGTGGGCTAAGGATATGAATAGACAATTCTCAAAAGAAGATTTTCAAATGGCCAACAAACGTGAAAAAAGTTCAATATCACTAGTGGTCAAGGAAATGCAAATCAAAACCACAATGCAATACCACCTTACTCCTGCAATAATGGCTATAATTGAAAAATAAAAAAATAGTAGATGTTAGCATGGATGTGGTGAACAGGGAACCCTTCTACACTGCTGGTGGGAACGTACACTAGCACAGCCACTATGGAAAATAGTGTGGAAATCCCTTAAAGAACTAAAAGTAGAACTACCCTTTGATCCAGCAATGTCACTACTATGTATCTATCCAGAGGAAAGGAAGTCATTATACGAACATGCATGTTTATAGCACCACAATTTGCAATTGCAAAAATGTGGAACCAACCCAAATGCCCATTAATCAACGAGTGAATAAAGAAATTGTGGTGTGTATTTACACACACACACACACACACACACACACACGATGGAATACTACTCAGCCATAAAAAGGAATGAATTAATGGCATTTGCAGTGACCTGGATGAGATTAGAGACTATTCTAAGTGAAGTAACTTAGGAATGGAAAACTAAATATCGTATGTTCTCATTCATATGTGGGAGCTGAGCTATGAAATTGCAAAGGCATATTAATACCACAGTGGACTTTGGGGACTCGGGGAATGGCTGAGAAGGGAGTGAGGGATTAAAGACTACAAATTGGGTGCCATGTATACTGCTTGGGTGATGGGTGCACCAAACTCTCACAAATCACCACTAAAAACTTAACTCATGTAACCAAACACCACCTGATCCCCAATAATCTATGGAAATTTTAAAAAATAAAGGCAGTCTCTCTGTAGTGAGGTTTGTTTGCTTTTGTTTTTGCTGTTGTTGTTCATTTGTTTTTTAAGACAGAATCTCATTTTGTCGCCTAGGCTGGAGTGCAGGCACAATCCTCGAACTCCTGGAACCGCTGGCCTCAGTCAAGTAATCCTCCCACCTGGGTCTCCCCAAGTGCTGAAATTATAGGCATGAGCTGCTGTGCTGGGCCCTGAACTGAATACTAAAAGTGAATAGTGGTTGGGGATAGGATGTGAAGTAGTTACATTTGAGATTGAGCAGGGAAAAGAGTGATTACATGATTACTGTCATCACCATATCATAGTCACCATGTAGCCAGCCACAGTACAGGCATACCTCAGAGATACTGTAAATTCAGTACTAGACCACTACCATAAAGTGAATATCAAAATAAAGCAAGTCATATAAATTTTTTGTTTTCCAGATCATATAAAAGTTATGTTTACACTCTACTGTATTCTATTAAGTGTGTGATATCATTATTTCTTTTTAAAAGTACGTCTTAATTTTAAAATACTCCACTGCTAAAAAATGCTAATGATCATTTTATCCTTCAGCAATTTATAATCTTTTTGTTGGTGGAAGGTCTTGTCTTGATGTTGATCATTGCCGATTGATCAGGGTGGTAATTGCTAAAAATTGAGGTAGCTGTGGCAATTTCTTAACATAAGACAACAATGAAGTTTGCCACACCAATGGACTCTTTCAGGAAAGATTTGTCCATAGTATGAAATGTTGGTTGATAGCATTTTACCCATTGTAGAACTTATTTCAAAATTGGAGTCAATCCTTTTAAACCTTGCCACTACTCTACCGAATTAGTTTATGCAATGTTCTAAATCCTTTGTGACCATTTCAACAATGTTCACAGTATCTTCACCAGGAGTAGATTCCATCTCAAGAACCCACTTTCTTTGCATATCACTAAGAAGCAACTCCCCATCTGTTCAAGTTTGATCATGAGATTGGAGCAATTCAGTTACGTCTTCGGGCTCCACTTTTAATTCTAGTTCTCTTGCTACTTATACCACATCTGCAGTTACTTACGCCACTAAAGTATTAAACCCCTCAAAGTCATGCATGAAGTTGGAATTAACTTCTAAACTCCTGTTAATGTTATATTGACCTCTTCCCATGAATCATCAATGTTATTAATGGAACCTAGAATGGTGAATCCTTTCCAGAATGTTTTCAATTTACTTTGCCCTGATCCATCAGAGAAATCAGCTCTATGGCAGCTATAGCTTTACATATTTTTTTAAAGAATAGATTTTAAAGTTGAAATGACTCCGTGATCCATGGGCTGCAGAACGGATGTTGTATTAGCAACATCCGTTGTGTTTTTGATTTAAAGTGAAGAGTTGTGTGACTTTTCCTTTCACTTGAACACCTACGAGCTAGGCTTATTGATTGGCCTAATCTTGTTGTCTCTCAGGGAATAGGAGAGCCTGAGAGAGGCAGAAACAACGTTAATCTCCTTATATAGCTCCTTGACATGCCTTCTTCACTAAGCTTAATCATTTTTAGCTTTTGATTTAAAGTGAGAGTTGTGTGACTTTTCTTTTCACCTGAACACCTACAAGCTAGGCTTATTAACTGGCATAATCTTGTTGTGTCTCAGGGAATAGGAGAGCCTGAGAGAGGCAGAAACAATGTTAATAGCTCCATGAGGGTTCTTTGGTGATAAAGTGCATTGTCAATGAGCAATAACATTTTGTAAGAAATCTTAAGGGTCCAAGAATTTTCATAAAAGTAAATGACCATTGGCTTCAACGTAAAGTCACCAGCTGCATTACCCCCTAACAAGAGAGTCAGCCTGTCTTTTGAAGCTTTGAAGACTGGCACTGACTTCTCCTCTCTAGCTATGAAAGTCCTGCAGGGCATCTTCTTCCAATAGAAGACTGTTTCATTTACAATGAAAATCTGTTGTTTAATGTAGCCACCTCTGTCAATTATCTTAGCTAGATCTTCTGGAACAGATGCTTCAGCTTCTCCATCAGCACTTGACACTTTGTTTTGCACTTTTATGTTACAGAGATGGCTTCTTTCCTTAAACCTCATGAATCAACTTCCGTTAGTTTCAGATTTTTATTCTGCAGCTTCCTCGCCTCCCAAAACCTTCACAGAATTGAAGAAAGTTGGAGCCTTTCTCTGGTTAAGGCTTTGGCTTAAGGAAATATGGCTGGTTCAGTCTTATATCCAGACCACTTAAACTTTCTCTATATCAGCAATAAGGTGGTTTTATTTCCTTATCATGTTTGGGTTCCCTAGAGTAGCACTTTTAATTTCCTTCAAGAACTTTCCTTTTGCATTCACAACTTGGTTATTAGGTGCAAGGGGCCTAGCTTTTGGCCTGTCTTGACTTTTGACATGCCTTCTTCACTAAGCTGAATCATTTTTAGCTTTTGATTTAAAGTGAGAGTTGTGTAACTTTTCCTTTCACCTGAACACCTACAAGCTAGGCTTATTAATTGGCCTAATCTTGTGTCTCAGGGAATAGGAAAGCCTGAAGGAGACAGAGAGATTGGAAAACAGCCAACAGCCAGTTGGTGGAGTGGTCAGAACACATACAACATTTACTGATTAAGTTTACTGTCTTATAGGGGCACAGTTCTTGGTGCCCCAAAACCATAGTAATGTCAAAGATCACAGATCACCATAACAGATATAATAATAATGAAAAAAATCAAAATATTGCAAGAATTACCAAAATGTGACACAGAGACACAAAGTGAACACATGCTTTTGGAAAAATTGCACTGATAGCCTTGTTCAGTGATAGCCTTGCAGGGTTGACGCAAACCTTCAATTTGTAAAATACACAATATCTGTGAAGCACAATGAAGTAAAGTGGAATAAAACAATAAAACAGGTGTGCTTATACTAAAGACTTTATACATATTAACTCATTTATCTTCACAATAATACCATAAGGTTGGTACTACTATTATCCCAATTTTACTGATGGGGCACATAGAATTTAAGTAACTTTCCTAAGGCGACACAACTGTCAGAGTGATGAGGCTGAGATGCATTGCTGTTAACCTTTAGGTTCAACTATCTCCCCTTCACAAACCTAATATTCCATGCTACGATGTATCAGCTGGCTATCCTTAGATGCAAATGAGGCTGAAAAACAACTATTTCGTTTTTCTTTTAGTGCATGGTAGCAAGGAAGATTTGAGTCAAAAATTACTGTTGGGTCAGCAAACTTGCTTGCCACAGCCAGAGAGAGGCAACTGGAAATATCTAGAGGCGAAATGATGAGAAATTTAATGAAATGGGCCAGGCGAGGTGGCTCATGCCTGTAATTTTAGCACTTTGGGAGGCTGATATGGGAGGATTGCTTCAGCTCAGGAGTTTAAGACCAGCCTGGGCAACATAGAGAGACTCATTTCTACAAAAAAAAAAAAAAAAAAAAAAATCAAAAAAATTATTTGGGTATGGTGGCATGCCCCTGTGGTCCCAGCTTCTCAAGAGGCTTTGGTTGGTGGATCACTTTAACCCAGGAGGTCAAGGCTGCAGTGAGCTGTGATTATGCCACCACACTCCAGCCTGGGTGACAGAGTGAAATCCTGTCTCCAAAAAAAAGAAAAGAAAAGAAAAGAAAGAAATAGCAAAAGAATTAAATGAAGAAAGCTAATGTTGTCAGGGTTGAATCTATAGGACTGGACGATTTTTATAGGGCAGCTCTTAACTGGAGATAACTGGAAACAGTCTCGCCTTCCCCAGGGGACATTTGGCAATGTCTGAAGGTTTTTTTGGGTTATCACAACATGGGAAGGGGTTCCGTACTGGCATCTAGCAGGCAAAGGCCAAGGATGCTGTTAAACATTCTACAATGTGCAGAACCTCTCCCATGGCAAACAGTTATCCTGTCTAAAATGTCAGTAGTGCTGAGTCTGAGAGTAGTGCTGAGGCTCAGTTATAGAGGATAAGGAAAGAATGTAGGATCACTTCATTTTCTGGTTTAGTGACTGGGGAGATATCCACCTACCAAAATGGAGACTTAAAGTAAGAAGAGCAGGTTTTAAAGATGGAGATAGACCTGCTGTATGTTTATTGAATGTTCCAGAGTGAATATGTAGTGTGAAGATAAATGACTTAAGAACAAAGTGCAGAGGGATACCAACATTTAAGCATCAGAGGAGCTGTGAGAGACTGAAAATAAGTAGCCAGGATTTGAAGACAAACCAAGATAAATGGTGTCATGGAAGACACAGGAGAGAGTTTCAGAAAGAAAGGATGGCAGACTTTGGTAAAGAACTGCTGTATATGTAGCACTTTGTTTTTCCAACTGGAAGACAGCTACAATGCATGTCCCAGCTTTCCTTGCAGGCTGTGTTATGGCCGATGGAATAAAGGTAGAAGTGATAAATTTCTCCCTGGCCCGGTCCCCTTCTAACAACTCAAACAACCTTCGACACTCTTGACTCCTCAGCTGGCAGGTGCAGAGGTCGGTGGAGAGACTTTAGTCCCTAGGAGATGGTGGAGCCACAAGATGAAAGGAACCTAAGGCCCTGGGTCACCACAGGGAAGGCCAACAAGCAAATATATGGGGAGATTATGACCTAAATGAAAACTAAATTTTTATTGGGTAAGCCCATTAAGATTGAGGAACTGGTTTCCACGGCTTATCCTCACCTACCTTCATTAATATACTAACTCTAAAAATGCCTCAGACCAAAAAAATAAGCAACTTGATCATGAGTGACTTAGACAAGAGCCTCTTTTCATGGGGGCAAGGGAGGCAGAAACTAGCTTGTGGACTGCTGAATGCCAATAGAAGGTAAGAAAGTGGAGATGGGGAGGTTGAAGAATCACCAAGGGAAAGCTAAAGGGAATCATGGGGTTAAAACAAAAGTCAGGGATATTTATATGATGAGAGAAAGGGGGCACTGCAGAAGAGAGGCTGAAGGTCAAGGATAGATGGGGGTGTTTGAGGGAGCAAAATTCTTGAAGGAAGAAGGAGAATCCATAGTCCAAGTGGAGCAATTAAAATTGAACAAAGAAGGGGCAACATTTTCCTTCACTTGAGAGAAAAGAGATAAAAATAGATGGATTCAGAGAGACTTTGTGGGGAGGGGGAAGAAAAACATTAGAATTCTTGCCTCATGACTTCTGGGGGATTTTTTGGTGAAGAAGCTGTGAGAATAGAGGAAAGAAAATGGGCTCTGTGTTAAGAAATCTGGGTTCGAAATTCATCTGTACAACTAATTAGCTATATGTGGTAGAGCAATTTTTTTTTATAGTCCAAGTTAATGAGCTCCCTCCCCACTGCAATTTTGTAGTTCACTCCGATTCTGACTCTGAGCTCAGTTGTGAGACTTGCTTCAGCCCATGGGATAGCAAGCAGATGCCTGAAGGACACTTGGGTGTTTCTGTTTCCTTTCATGGACTCATGTGATCTCTGTGAAAACAGACCTGGCGTTGCCCATGGAAGGAGATAAAAGGCCACATGGAGCAAAGCAGGATTGTCCCAAGATCCCAGGTGACCTGCCAGCTGACAGCAGATGCATGAGTGAGTCCAGTCCAGAGCAGCAGAACCAGCCAATGGACCCAGAACTCATGAGAAATTATTCCAGTTAATTATTTTAAGCCAATAAATTGGGGTGGCTTGTTATGCAAGTATATTGGACACTCATGGGATAGTCATTTAACCTCTCTTAGAATCCGTTTCCTTTTTGGTGAAATGGGATATTTATCCTAACTCATAGCACTATTTTGATGTGTAAATAAGATAATGCATTCAAAGTTTCTTGCTCAGTGTCTGACACTTGAAAGCAAATTAGAGTCTCTGTTAACAGAAAGTTAAAAATGAAGTTAGCTGACATTGAGGGCAAGAAACTAGAGTCAGCTGTAGTGAGGAGAGGAGCTAGGGGAAGGTCTGGAATAGCCATTTGAGAAGTAAGAGAATGTATGAATGTATTAGTCTGTTTTCACACTGCTATAAAGAACTGCCCAAGACTGGATAATTTATAAAGAAAAGGGATTTAATTAATTCACAGTTTTGCAGGGTTGGGAAGGCCTCAGGAAACTTACAATCATGGCAGAAGGGGAAGACACACATTTTTTTTTTCATTTTGAAAAAGCTATTTATATTTTTCCAAATATTATCACAAATAGGTGTTTTACAGATAAGGGTCAATATGAAGTCAAACATTCTATAGAAGGAAATCATTTTTACAGACATTAAGAATAATTTTAATGGAAGAAAAATGTCACATCTATCTAGATGTGGCTGTGTTCCATGGGGAAATTTCAGCATCAAAGTGCAAAGAAAAAATGACAGTGGCTTTTCTTACTAAATAGAAGATTGGGAATCTTTCCCTTATAGCCTACCCTTTACTGTTAGTTGGGATGCCAAAAGATGATATATTGACCTTTAGAAGTTGGGCTCCACGGGACAAGTTTGGGATTATAGGAGTCAAGCATCAGAATGAATTCAATTTTAAAAGAAAAACTGGCTTTGACTCCAAATGAACTCAAAGTTCAGCCAGTGGCACATTCGCGATAAATACAAGTTGTACTTTCGTATTTACAAGGTTGTGCCACTCAATGCTATTAAGAACTAATCATCCAAATTAAAGCTATGCATACTCCCATTACTAGTTCTATTCTCAGTGTATCGATTTTTATGAAAGCCCCATGTTATAGCTCAGCTCATAATGGGAAATAAGAACTTTTGGTTCTTAGAAGGAGACACCCTAAATCCTCTGATCTCATCCTTTCATTGCCCTCCTCCATGCCCTGTCCCACTTCTCACCCTGAGACAAGCCAATCTTATCAGATAGGTAGGGTCTCTGTCACTGTCTCATGAAAAATAGTTCTCAATGAAACAGAGAAAGATCATTCATTCCATGAGCAGCATTTGGCTTTAAGCCAAAGGGATAATAACCGCCTTCCCCAAAAAGAATCACAACCAATTCCATACTAACTCTTCTGCCCCTAATCTCTCATCTAAAATCTCCCAACAACGATCAGCACAAGGTACTGATATTATGTGACTTGAGGAGAAGGAAGGGGAGATATATATAGTTTTAATAAAACCCTCATGCACAATTAAACTTGATTAAAAGCCTAGAGAATACTTAAAGTAGTAATGAGTACAGAAGGCTGCAGAGCAGAGAGTACAGGTGTGTCCTTTCTTATAGTCAGTCAGTGCTGGGGAGTAGTAGGCAGATGTAACTTCACTTGAGCATTGGAGAAGCAAAAAAGTTGCCTTGTCATCCTAGGTTGGTAGAAGACTTGCTCTTGCTCCCAAATCTTGGAGTGTTCTTTGTGAGAGTGGAAAAGACTCTCTGTGACAGGGAACTAAATGAACGAGTCTTGAGAAGCTGATGTTCTGGAGTGGTCACAGGTCCCAATAAACTCACTTTAATATCTGGTATCTGTAGTGTTGAAAAGGCATTTGAGTTTTCAGTGACATGTAGGGTGCCAATGTTCTCTTGCTCCACCATCATAAACTGACTCCAATACTCCAAGGAAAGCAGGTGTTCAACCACCTTGGGTTGATGCTTGATATCCTGTAACATTGTCACTGGCACAGCATGGACCACTTGTGTAGGGCCAGACGTTAGCCAGATTGGCAACATCCATTTTAGTATGTGGACTCTGAGCCACTCTCTGCAAGTGAATCATAAGGAAAGCTAATATGTCCCTGTTGGCCTGGGACAGTACACCAACAGCCTGATACATGTCAGCTATTCTGTTGTCTTCATGTGTGATATTTGCTGCTTCTATAAAAGCTTTGTTCAGGCAAAAGGTCATAAGAGGTTCTTTGAGATTTCACAGGAAGTCTTTTAGAAGGCTACAGACACCATGGAAATCATCCACTTTGCTGAGGAGGGGTACAGTTTTCACTCTGAGGAATTTCTGTTTGAACTCTTTTACTGTGCAGTCATAGCCCAAGATACTATACAGGCCTGCCTGTCAGACCTCTCTGCTTAATCTCATTTACACAATGCACAACAGCGGAAGGGATCATTGGAGAAGTCTGGGACACAAAGTCTGCCAGCATTCCCTCTCCAGTCTTGACAGGTGTTCCTATCAGGGTAGGAAGGCAGGGAAGGGGACAGCAGTCCTGACATTCTAGATGAGAGACCGCATGACAGTCTTGACACTTCAGAGATAGTTTTCCAAATTTTATCCACTTTCCACATGGAACACAGGACTCAGGTTTAATAACTGTCTTAGAGACAAAGTCATGCAGGCACATCTCTCCATTACTCTGTGTCGTGCCCACACTGTCTGTCTCAGTTCTTGGCTCCAGCTGCCTGCTGTTTAGGGTGGAGTCACTGTTCCAAGGATGTAAAGTACCTGTTTTCCTTTGGCTCCTGACCCAGTATGGCACAGTCTCAATAGTGGACACAGCTTTGATGGGCCCGCCATCATTGGAAACAGTCACTGTAATTTTTGCAACTATGGATTCATTCCCCTGGTCTACTGTGGAGCCAATGGAACAAGTTTTCTGTACACGTCCAGGAGGACCATCAACAAACTGTCAGCTACAAGAGCACCCCTTTTCTCTCTTCTTCAGTTTGAAAGTCTTCACCAAAGAAGAGTCCCAATCCAGTGATTCATCAGTCTTATCAAAGATGATATATGATAAAATGGAACCAGATTCATCAATGGTTGATAGTCTTTTGTTCCCAGCATTGCTGTTGGATGGTTGGCCCCTGTTGAGAAAAGCCAGACACCAGGGACTATTGGTGGGTGGAGGGTAGGGAGGGATAGCATTAGGAGAAATACCTAATGTAGTTGACGAGGTGATGGATTCAGCCAACCAACATGGCACGTGTATACCTATGTAACAAACCTGCATGTTCTGCACATTAAAGTGCAATAAAAAAGAAAAGACAGAGCTGATTTTTGCTCCCCGCTTAGTTGAATGCTGCCAGATGTGTCACACATGAGCATCTCTTGAATCAGCCGAACCTGTAATTCCAGCTTTTTGCCATCAGCCTCAGCTCTCTGTCTCTGTTTGAGCTCTACATCCACCTGATTACATATGTGCTTCAGCTTAACATCCAGAGCACTTCGCTCAATCTCTGCTTTCATCAAAAGATCCTTTTATTCCACCAGCTCATGGTCAGTCTTCTGCCACTTTTAAAGGAAATCTTCAAATTCCTTTGCCAACTGGATAATTTGGAGTTTGTTTCCATCACTGAGAATCTCCACCTGGTGCATAAGCTGCTCAAACAGATTCTGCATTTTCAACATCATAGTATCCATCTTTTTGCAGTCAGCCTGGCCTTACCTGGGGAGCCCTTCACTTCACTCCCCACCTTACCCAATGGCAGAGCAGTGCCCTACTGCTAGCTCCTGAGGCACATTTTACATGGCAGCAGGTGAGAAAGAGCAAGTGTGAGAAGGAAGAACCATCAGACACTTATAAAACCATCAGATCTTGTGAAAACTCACTCACTATCAGGAGAACAGCATGGAGGACACTGCCCCTATGATCCAATCACGTCCCACCAGGTCTCTCCCTTGGCATCTGGGGATCATGGGGATCACAATTCAAGATGAGATTTGTATAGCAACACAAAGCGTAACCATCTCAGAGAGGAAAGTGCCAGGCAACAGGGTTGATCTCAGCTGAAGCCTCAGACCATGAATTTTAAGTGGCTTTTTAATAGGCACATATTATTGTGTACTTTTCTCCAAAAGGACCCAAGACTAGAAGGGAGAGTTGCACTGTTTCATAGTGACACTTCTGCAGGCAGGCTCTGGAAAAAGAACCCAGGAGCAATAAGTGTGAGTAAAGATATGCAATTTGTGGGATAGACTGGAAAGGGATGATAGGAGGAACCCTGAGAAGTTAGGGGACCAGCGACCTCAGTAGGGTATAAAATTTGTGTATCAGAAATAACCAAAGTGAGAGCACTGGTGAAAGAAATGATTGTGATCAGTGAGGTGGCTGCAAGAGTTACAATTTCAGAGGCAGAGCAGTTTCAGTTAATGAAACATTCTGAGAAAATAGTAATGGGAATGAGAGGCTAAAGTGGCAACAAGCTGCAGTCAATAAGTTTGAGAAAGTAAGAGATATCTGAGGTTGGGGCACTAGATGGAATAGCCCCATAGACACTGAATTCATCAAGGATGTTATATTAGTCTGTTCTCACACAGCTATAAAGAGCTACCTGAGACTGGGTAACTTATGAAAAGAGGTTTAATTGACTCATAGTTCCACAGACTGTACAGGAAGCATGACAGGGAGACCTCAGGAAACTTACAATCATGGGGGAAGGTGAAGAAGGAAACAGGCACCTTCATCACATGGTAGCAGGAGAGAGAGAGTGCACAAGAGAAGTGCCACACACTTTTAAACCCATCAGATCTTGTGAGAACTCACTATCCTGAGAACAGCATGGGGGAAATCTGCCCCTATGATCCAGTCACCTCCCACCAGGTCCCTCCCCCAACATTGAGAATTACAATTCAACATGAAATTTGTGTGGGGACATAGAGCCAAACCATATCAGATGTCAAACCAGCTTCCTACACACAGTAGAAAATAGGGCTGGTGGACAGTTCCAGCACCTCTCAAATTTTTGTTGGTAACTTAATTCTTTCTCCAGTTCCAGATCTAAAGATTCTAGCAAAGGACTTCAGTGATGTGCCTGTGCTTATACCTAGAGAGTCAGAGTGTGATGATTAAAACCAAATCATTAAAGTGAGAAAAAAAAGCAGTTTTCCAAAAGATGAAATGTTGTTCCCAGAATGAAGTTGATATATTACAAACAAAAACAAACAAACAAATTACACCTGCATGTCCACCACATTTGCAAGACCGTAATGTTGTTCACACAGAATCTGTTGTTTAAAGCTCCTATCTCCCAGAACTCATAGTGTGTGGTCTTTAAATAGTTCCCAGTAAAAGGAACCAGGACCCTCTGGAGAAATGGCTGAATCTACCTCTGCAGCAGGATGAGCTTGGAAGATCTAGTCATAAAAGGAAGGAAAAAAGCTATCTGGGATCACATCAAAAAGACACAGGAACCTAATTGAAGGGTCTGCCACTAGGAAAAGATGGGGCAGCTTGAGTATTGTATTAGTTCATTTTCACACTACTAATAAAGACATACCCAAGAGTGGGCAATTTACCAAAGAAAGAAATTTCATTGGATTTACAGTTCTACATGGTTGGGGAGGCCTCAGAATCATGGCAGAAGGCAAAAAGACAGGTCTTACATCCCAGCAGGCAAGAGAGAGAATGAGAGCCAAGTAAAATGAGTTTCCCCTTATCAAATCATCAGATCTCGTGAGATTTATTCACTACCACGAGAACAGTATGGAAGAAACAGCCCCCATGATTCAACAAGTCCCTCCCACAACACGTGGGAATTATTGGAGTATAATTCAAGATAAGAGTTGGATGAGGACACAGAGCCAAACCATATCAACTATGAAAAGGAGTAATGACTGTAATGGACCAAACACCTCAAACAGGTTAAAAATCCATGAGTTCAAAATGATAAAAAAACTCATTAGCCCTTTTGGAACTTGAATGATATGGTACCAATTCACTATTCTGAAACTAGTAAATACATGAAAATACTATTCATCCTGTATTTTAGCATAAGCAATTAATTGATAGGGGGTAAGTTCTACTTTACAGAAGAAGTTAAGTGTAAGTCCATAAATGCAGAAGTAATGATAGAATTGGTATATCATCATTACTTGAAAAATAGGCATATTGGGAAGGCAACACCTGAATCTACTGATCAATGTAATATCACAAGCAACTAGATATTGTATTATATTTTTGCTTTATAAAGGCCCCAGTTAGTTACCTCTTTGCATCCAGGCCCTCACATTCCAACTTTGAACTCAGTCATGTGACTTCCTTTGCCCCATAGATGGTAAGGGAGGGCTTGAAAAAGCACTTGTGAGGTATACAAATACTTCTGCCTTTGTATTAGTCTGTTCTCATGCTGCTATGAAGAACTTCCCAAGACTGTGTAATTTTAAAGGAAAAAGGTTTAATTGACTCACAGTTCTGCAGGGCTGGGGAGGCCTCCGGAAACTTACAGTCATGGCAGAAGGGGAAGCAAAAACATCCTTCTTCACTTGGTGGCAGGAAGGAGAAATGCTGAGCAAAGGGGGAAATGCCCTTTATAAAACCATCAGATCTCATGAGGACTCACTCACTGTCACAAGAACAGCATGACGGTAACCACTCCCATGATTCAATTACCTCCCAATGGGTCTCTCTCAAAACATGTGGGGATTATGGGAACTACAACTTAAGATGAGATTTGGCTAAGGATACAGACAAACCATATTATTCCCCTGGCACCTCCCAAATAACATGTTCTCACATTTCAAAACTAATTATAGCTTCCCAACAGTTCCTCAAAGTATTTACTCATTCCAGCATTAATTCCAAAGTCCAAGTCCAAAGTCTCATCTGAGACAAGGCAAATTCCTTCTGCCTATGAGCCTGTAAAATTGAAAAGCAACTTAGTTACTTCCTAGATACAATGGGGGTACAGGCATTGGGCAAATACACCCATTCTAAACAGGAGAAATTAGCCAAAACAAAGGGGCTACAGGCCTCGTGCAAGTCCAAAATCCAATAGGGCAGTCATTAAACCTTACCGTTCCAAAATGATCTCCTCTGACTTCATGTCTCACATCCAGGTCACACAGAGAGAAGGGTCCCCATGGTCTTAGGCAACGCTTCCCCTGTGGCTTGGCAGGGTACATCCCCCTCTCAGCTGCTTTCATGACTAGCATTGAGTATCTGTGGCTTTTCCACACACGGTACAAGCCATCAGTGGATCTACCATTCTGCGGTCTGGAGGATGGTGACCCTCTTCTCTGTGTGGTGGCTCCCTACCCTACATTTTCCTTCCACACTGTCCTAGCAGGGGTATGAGAATTCTACTCCTGCAACAAACTTCTGCCTAGACATCCATACATCCTCTGAAATCTAGGCAGAGGTTCTCAAGCCTCAATTCTTGAACTTCTGTGTACCCGCATGACCAACCTCAAGTGAAAGCCACGAAGGCTTAGGGCTTGCACCCTCTGAAGCAACACCCTGAGCTATATATTGCTTCTTTTAGTCACGACTGGAGCTGAAGCAGCTGGGATACAGGGCATCATGTCCTGAGGCTGCACAGAACAGGAGGGCCCTGGGCCTGGTCTACAAAACCATTTTTCCCTCCTAGGCCTCTGGACCTATGAGGGAAAGGCCTGCTGACATGCCCTGAAGACAGTTTCCCCATTGTCTTGGTGATTAACATTCGACTCCCCATTATTTATGCAAATTTCTGCAGCTGGCTTGAATTTTTCCCCAGAAAATGAGTTTTCTTTTCTATATCCCAGGCCAGAATTGTCAGATGTCTGTGCTGCCTTGAGCAGTATCAACCCCCTACTCTAGGAAAATCTTGCAACTTACAATTCAGTGCTCTTTTCAACCAAAAGCACAATCATTCTCCCAGATTTTTATAGTTAAATATTAACTTTGCCACCAGTATATTTGGCATGTAAAGCAAACTGATCATTTTTTAGCCTACATAGGAGAATATCTGCTTGAGAATTCAGTCTTGAACTGATCTCTCTAAATTCTGTCAAAAGTATAGGTGAGAAAAAATTATATTTGATAGCATGAATAAGAGATGTAAAATCCATTTTTCTGTATTTTCTATGTTCTATTTTAGTTATCTTTTAGTATTACTGTAGTTCTTTGGGATGCTATGTATCTGTAATGTGGTTAGTAATTTACTGTAAATACTTTAGCCTAAGAAATGGATCTATTCAGGCGCATAATTTAGTTCTAGGTTATACATACCTCAAGGCTGGTTAGTTGGTATTTAACCAAAAGCCAATAATCCGGAAGAGGCTACCAAAAGCACTTTGGTTATATTTACCTTCATTTAACACTAGAAGGTGTTTTAGTTACCACTACTGACATGATAAATTATTTTCTTCCCACTGGACAAATAAGTGGTGTTAGAGATGTGGAGAAAAACATTTCTATTTTTACATGAAAGCTTATACCTTCCAGAATGGAGAAGAAGGCTTAATTCTGAATCAGTTCTGTGTTTAATCACTGACTTAGAGAACTGTTGCCTAAACCAAACTATGATGTTAGCATCTCATATTGGAACATTGTCACATTTCCTCAAGTGAACCATTTATACAGGATAGAAACTTGAAAGGACCAAGAGCTGGAATATCACTGAGTTTGTAATACATTATATGACTATTTCTTTGCGGTATTTCTTTTAACACCATGTACTTACAATCGTTCCACTAAGAATTGGACTTCTGCAGTGGAGTCTAAAGACACTCTTCCCTTTTCCTCCATAGACAGCTAAATTCTTCCCTTTGGCAGTAGACATCTTTGTGTTCAGTGGAGAGAGAAGCCTTCTCACAGCCCCTGTAGTATGAACTAGGGCTGGTCAACTCCAGGAATGAGTAGCTGACCTCCCACTGCTGCCATCAGCTGCAATCTGAGATCCTGCTCCAACGATCAAACACCTTTTAAAAGGAGACTGTGAGGAGCTAGGGTCTTTTCTCAACTGGAGGGAGAAGACTCTAGAGAATCATTGCAGCCTTTTTAGTAACCTGCTGGAAATCTGGCTGATGCATGATTACTCAGGGAGAAACAAATCATTTCCCAATAACTGCTAACTGTGTGCATTCCCTCCACAGCCTAACGCCCACTCACAACTCAGAGCCTTGGGTAGATTATATCCTAATCCTTGAGTTATTTTCTCTTCAAAGAGAAAAGACATTTTAGATTTTAAAGAAAGTACAATAACACGTTAAGAAATTCATTCAGCCACTTCAATAATCATTGCTCAATTAAATTTCTATCATTCTGTACTTTCTTAAATATTATTCTATTCCCTCCACCCCCACTGCATCTCCCAAGTACTCTTGGGTGTTCAAAATAAATTCTAAAAATCTGGCTCACCTCTGAAAGACATTTATAAATATGTTTTCCATTTCGATCTGGCAGGTCTCATGCTCTTATTGTCCTACTTTCCTTGCACATGCCTTTTCTGGCTGGCCCTGTTTGGCTTTTTGTGCATTATTTAGCCTCCCTCGTGCATTGTTCATCTCCGTGCCCTGCATTCTACCTTCAAGCTCTATTTTACTGACTTTCTTCTGTTACTGGGAAACTTCCCAGTTTCCTTCCAGGCTATTCAGTTTCCTTGGCATTACTTGCTCATTGATCATTTTTAACCACTTTTCCGCTTCTGCTGCTTGGCCCAAAGTGAAATGTGAGACTACTGAAAGATTTTGAGGAAATTACTCTGATGCTGCTGAGCAGGAGTCTTTTCAGCTGTTTTTTTTTTATCTCCGTGTCCTCAAAGTCACAGGTGCTTCTCATTCATATTGAGATCCTATCGCATTTTGTAATTTGACCTGAATTACTGCTTTGATCAAAAGCAAGGATGCACATTGCATCATGAATTTTGTCATATTCTCCAATATTTACACTAAAGTAGACCCTTCAGATGAACTTTAAATGTTTTACATTTACTGACAAAATTATAAAGCAAACCCAGAAAAGTTAATCTTTTGGGAGCCTCTGCTCTGAGGCTATGAATCTTGGCTTTCTAAACCAGATTTGGATGTGTTAATCTCTTTGCTTTAGAGTGTCATTTCTCTGGTAAGAATTTGTCAGGTAAAATACAATAGACATTTTAAGCACATAAAGAAAAATTAATTTCTATATATATATTTTTTTTAGTTTACTAATCCTCTATTGAGTTTTGCAGTTTTGATTTGGAAACTCCATTTGTTCAGAAATTAGAGTGATATTACAAAGCCTTAGAAGTGAGCATTACTTGACAATCAACCTTTTAAATTGTATGGCATGATTCTCAAATGATATTCCTTATGTTATTCAAGCACCCTCTTCCTTTTTCAAGTTTATACATACATTTCACTCTCTCTTTCTTCATTCCATCTGCTAACACCGCCAGTCTAACACTTCAGCTAGAACTATGCTTTCTTCCTTAACCTAACCATGTTGACTTGTTCAACAATGAACTTGTTAAATAGCACATCACTCAAACTAATAGCATACCAACATCTTTCGTTTGTTCTTAAATTACAGTTTATATCTAACAGATTATATTGTTTAATTAAATAGATTGTCTCAATGTGTTAGCGTTCTATTAGCGTTTAATGTCTGTTTATTAGGCCCCATTTGAGGTTCCTGTTATATTTGCAAATAATGAGTTTTGATTTCTTTAAAATATTCTGCAAATTTGTTTTCCTACTAATTCAAAATGGGCTTCTTTTAGTCAATACCCTGTCAATATAAGTTTTCTCTATGCTTCTTCCAATGTATATAATGTTCAAAGACAAGGAGAGGCTAGCTTATGCTCTGGTAACACATGACTCCAAAATTGTAATGGCTTAAGGCAATAAAAATTTATGTTCATCTTGAGTCAGCTATACCTCTCCTCCACACAGGATTCATTCCTGGACCCAAAGCTGAGGAAGAAACCCATATCTGAAACATGTTTGGCTTTTCAGTAGAGGGAAATGAAAGAAAGTGTAGCGCAGCACACACTGACTCTTAAAGTGTCTGCCCAGAAGTGGCACCATGACTTCTGCTCACATTTCATTGGCCAGGCCTGAGCTCAATAAGCAGGGGGTGAGGGGAAGATGAAAGGTAGACTATAGTATCCCAATTAAAGAAAATATTGCATCAGTTAGAAATCAGAACATAAACACATTGCTACTGGGTTGTAAAATCAAAGGAAAATATAATGATATAAAGCAATAATTCGATTTTATCATGTAAGGACTTATATTTGGTTTGAGTGAGTAGTAACAAGGCCTCATAATAATGCAATTAAATTATTTATTTCAATATACCTTTGTAGGTATGCTTTTTCTTTTATTTCTTTTACTTATCTGGATTTTTCTTATTTTGCCTAATAAAACTCTTATGCAGTGTGAGGCACTGCTGGAAGATAGTATATTCCTTGGTGATATCTTTATATAATGTATAATTAGCATTACATTTTTATAAATTTTAAACTTTATTTTATAAATTATCATATGTAAGCCACAGTATTTCTTCAGTCATTAAAACAACATAACTATTTATTCTCTAAACATATGTGTTTAGAGAATAAACACGTATGTTTTAGAGTTTAATGAAATACTCTAAAAATAGAGGACCTTTTTCTCTCATTGCCCATTTTTTTAAGAGTTGAAGATATTTGCCTCTATTAAATATAGTAACAAATAGGCAAAAGACAAATACTTTTTTTGTTTTTTTGAGACAGAGTCTCACTGTGTCACCCAGGCTGGAGTGCAGTGGCACGATCTCAGCTAACTGCAACCTCTGCCTCATGGGTTCAAGAAATTATCCTGCGTCAGCCTCCTGAGTAGCTGGGACTACAGGGGCCCCTCACCACACCTGGCTAATTTTTTTTTTTTAATCGAGTTGGGATTTCACCATATTGGCCAGGATGGTCTCAAACTCCTGACTTTGTGATCTACCCACCTCAGCCTCCCAAAGTGTTGGGATTACAGGCGTGAGCCACCATGCCTAGCCAATAAATACACTTTTTAAAGTAAGTTTTCTAAGCTTAGCTATAGCTTCTGCTTATCAAGCATTTACCAGGCTTATTTATTCAATAATACTTACTAACTGCCCAGACTCTATTTACAGTGAGCAAGGCACTGAGGATATTACGGTGCATAAAACAATGTACCCTTGTCCTCAAGGAGTTTAAATTTTAGTTGCAGAAATATAAAATATACTGTTAAATAAATACATATGATAATTATAGATTGTGATAAGTGATAAGAAGAAAAAAATGGATGTTGTGTTTCAGGAACTAATTGAGATGGACTGAGTATAATCCAAGGTATATTTTGGAAATAAAATATATGTCTTATTGATGGAGTATATATATGGAGTATATATATACAAGATGAGGAATTGGGAGGAATTGAGGATCACTCAGTGTCTAATAGACTAACTGGATAGAAGACAGTATCTTCTGATATGGGAAAGAAAAGAAGAAAATAGGGTTTGGGGGTAAAAGGAAGCAGAGGACTCCTATTTTTGACATGTTAAGCTTGAGGAGCTTATTAAACAGAGGTACAAACATCCAATAGAGAGTAATTGTGATATATAATTAGAGACATTATATATTTCATATGATGTAATTTTCATATTGTTATCTGATATTATACACACACACACACACACACACACACACACACACACACGGAGAGAGATTCAAACCATTCCCTTATTTTTGAATACCATCTATATGTATACACAGACACACGCACATACAACAGTTGAAGACACTGAGGGCCTAGGACAGAGCTCTAAGAAATTATGATGTTTAGAGTTCCAACAGAGGAGCTGGAGCCAGCAAAGAAGGTAGAGAAGGAATGCAAAACTTTTTCTGTTAAGATTCAAATATCCTGGTCTTGGCAAGCCATAGGGGCTCTTTCTCACAGCTACCCAACTCTGCAGTTATGGTACAAAAGCAGCCATAGACAATACATAAATCAATAAATGTGACTCTGTTCCAATGAAGCTTTATTTATGGATCCAATTTGAATTTTATGTAACTCCTGTGGTTTAGGAAATATTCTTTTTATTAATTTTCAATTACTAAAAAATGTAAAATCATTCTTAGCTCACATGTACTACAAAAGCAAGTGGTGGGCCAGATTTTGCCCATGGGCTGTGGTTTGCTGATCTCTGAGGTGTTAGTTATCCATAACTGTGTAACAAATTACCCTAAGATTTAGCAGCTTAAAACAACTCTATTTTCTCATGGTTTCTGTGGACCCGGCATCCAGGCTCAGTTTAATTGGGTTCTCTGAACCACGTTCCCTTGCAAGCTGCCATTGAGGTGTTGGCTGGGGCTGCAGTCATCTCAAGGCTCAACCGGGGAGGATCTGCTCCCAAGCCCCCCAGCTGGTAGTTGGTAGGATCTACTTCCTGACTGGCTATTGACTGGAGACTTCCTTCCATTTTTTGCTGTGTAGCCTTTTCCAGAGAGAAGCTCAAAACATGGCACCTGGTTTATATAAAAGGGAAAAAAGAAAAAGAGAGATCATGAAAGAGTGAGCAATATGGAAGCCAGACGCTTTGTAATCTAATCACAGACGTATCATTCCATCACTTGTTGTATCTTGTTCATTCGGAAGGAAGTCTCTGGATCCAGCCCACATGCAAGGTGAGGGGATTACACAAGGGCACGTGGGAGGTGGGAACCATTGGGGAACCATCTTAGAAGCTACCTTCAATACCTGGAGAGTGTGATGTCACACTCAGAGGCAGAGAGGAGAGCGGCTCCAGAAGGCGAAGGGAGCAATTTCATTAAGTGTTGCTGAAAGGTTTGTAAAGATAAGGATGGAAAAGTTTTAATAGGTAGCAGAGGTTGAAATAAAGAATGAAATGCAGGAGAGTTAAATGGAAACTGTGTAAAGGCCACCTTCAAGAATGTTTGCTACAAAACAGAGGCTAGAATGAGACCACTGCTAGAAAAGAAAGTGAAGTAAGGATGATTTTTTTTTAAAGGAAGAAGTTTAGTAATAGAGCATTTTTGTATGCTGATGGAAATACTCCTGTAGAAAACGAGAGAGATTCTTGGTGCAAGGGAGAAGAATGAAAACTGAAGGACTATTTTTCAGAAATGGAGAAGTGTTAGGATCCACATTCCCTGTGTAAGGATGGGTCTCTGATGGGAGGTAGGAGACATCTTTCAATGTAACCATGTAGAACACCGGGAGACATATCAAAGCAATTTGTCAATTTGATGGTGAAAAGATAAAGGAGTTTCTGGAAAGTTTTTATAGATTCAGATACACGTGAAATCAGCAAATTGATAGGGAGGTCTGAGGATGGAGGTGTACTTATGAGATTGACTGCTATTTTTTGCTAAGTAGGAAAGTAAACTTACTGGGACTACATTTAAAATTGCCTGGCATGGTTGAGCTTTGAGTTAAAATTGTTAATATAAATCAGTCATCCTGATGACTTGATTTTCTGTAGTAACTTCCAGCTGCTCACGTTTGTGCATGGAGAAAATGGATGTTTGAGGTTTTCCTGACATGTGCAATAGAGTGAGGGAGGATAAAGACACTAACTATATTCAAAAAAGGAGTAACTAGGCCAGAGTATCAAGGCTGATCCATAGAGAAGTAAAATCAGCCAGTGTAATAGTGAGAGAATAGTGGAATTATAGGAAGTAAATACTCCTTTATAGAAAAGTGAGATGCAATTAAGAAGTTGACCATTTTATTTTATTATTTTTCTTCTTTTTATTGCATTTTGGGTTTTGGGGTACATGTGAAGAACATGCAAGATTGTTGCATAGGTACACATATGGCAGTGTGATTTGCTGCCTTCCTCCCCTTCACCTATATCTGGCATTTCTCCCCATGCTATCTCTCCCCACCTCCCCACCCCCCGCTGTCCCTCCCCTATTTCCACTCAACAGACCCCAGTGTGTAGTGCTCCCCTCCCTGTGTCCATGTGTTCTAATTGTTCAACACCCACCTATGAGTGAGAACATGCAGTGTTTGATCTTCTGCTCTTGTGTCAGTTTGCTGAGAATGATGGTTTCCAGGTTTATCCATGTCCCTACAAAGGACACAAATGCATCGTTTTTGATGGTTGCATAATATTCCATGGTGTATATGTGCCACATTTTCCCTGTCCAGTCTATCATCGATGGGCATTTGGGTTGGTTCCAGGTCTTTGCTGTTGTAAACTGTACTGCAATGAACATTCGTGTGCACGTGTCCTTATAGTAGAACGATTTATAATCCTTTGGATATATACCCAGTAATGGGATTGCTGGGTCAAATGGAATTTCTACTTCTAGATTCTTGAGGAATTGCCACACTGTCTTCCACAATGGCTTTGTTTGACTTGCAAAACAAGCGGGAGTTATTGTTCACATATTGTTCACTGAGGGGAGTTATTGTTCACATATTGAACAGGTTTCAAACTGTTACCATGGTTATAAAACTATCTGTCTTAGAAAACGCTTGTGGAAACTTTAATTCTCAATTCTTTCTTTTGTTTTTCATTCATCCAGAGCTAGAGCTATGGAAAAGATAGTCAGGGAATTTCCAGATTTTACTATGGTTGTTGATTCAAGACATGGTTTGTGAAGGACTAATTTTTAGGTTGAGCATTGATCAGTGTAATTTTGTTCTGTGTTTCTCTGGAATATTTTAAGTCATTTGTCAGAAAAGTGGCTGTGTCAAAGTATTTGAGACACTGGACAACAAACATTGAACAACTGTGAGACAAATATATAAATAAATGTACTTAAGAATTGATTAGAAGATTCCCCACAACTGGGGGTGATTAAGGAGTTAATTCCCAACTGTTTCTTGCATCCTTCTTAAATAGCCAGGCTGCCTTTTATTTTAGCTGAGATATAGAGTGTTTTACCTTGTCTGAAGTGTTAATTCAGTACTACATGAAGTGTTGGCCAGGAGCATTTTCTTCTCTGGTTGGCCAAAAGAAAGTGTACACACACACACACACACACACACACACAAAAGAAAGTGTTCACACACACACACACACACACACACATACACACACACACACACCCCTACAGTCGGATACCACACAATGATGCTTTGGTCAATGGCAGACCACATATGTCATGGTAGTTCCATAAGATTAATACCATGTTTTTACTGTACCTTTTCTATGTTGGATATGCTTAGATATACCGACTCTCACCATTGTGAGATACAATGCAACTGCCTGTAGTATTCAGTACAGCAATATGCTATACAGATTTGCATCTTAGAAGCAATAGGCCCTACCATATAGCCTAGGTGTGTAGTAGACTATACCGTCTAGTTTTGTGTAAGTACACTCTAGGATGTTCCCACAGTGATGAAATCCCCTAATGAGGCATTTCTCAGAACAAGCTACACATAACTGTATATGCAAATTTTGAATTTATATTCTTTCTTATAATGTTTTATCTTTAAATCTATTTTGCCTATTATTAATATAGATGTACCAGCTTTGTTTGTATTATTACCTTCTTTGTATATTTTTACATATTCTTAGTTTTAAATGTCCTGTGTCCTTATGTTTTAGATACAGCTAGAATTTTAAAATTTACTCTGACAAGGTTAGTCTTCTAATTAATGGATTATTTCACTTATATTCATGTGATTGCTTGTATTTTCAATTTATTTCTATCATTTTGTTTTGTGTTTTCTACTTACCCTTCTTTATTATGCTTTCTTTCCTTCTTTCTTGCCTGCTATTGAATTAATGTTTTATTTATTCTCTTTTCCTTCTCCATTAGACCAAAAGATATGTACTCTATTTCTACACTCTTAATGGTTAATCTCAACATTTTAACACTAGTTTAAAGTTAATGCATATCTCCACAGTTGTTCTGAACAATTTACCTCTAAATACAATTCTACTCACGTTATCTTTCTGTAGTTTATTCTTATCGTTTTTGTATTCTTAATATGATTATTTAAATATACTCATCCAGCTACAAATTTCTTAACAATTTCTTCTTGCATATCATTAACTTTTTTCTATATTTATAGTCTATCTTTATGAAGTACATCTTCTTTTTCAGTGAGTGGCAATTCTTAGTAAAGATGCCTCCAATTTTCTGTCATTTTTGAATATGAGTGATAGTTTAGCAGTGTGTATATTTCAGATTTACAGTTGTCTTCTCTAGAATTTTGGATGTATCATTCCATTGTCTTCTGGATTATATTGCTGCTGGTGTAAAATGTGCCATAAATCTAATTGTTATTATTTTGTAGGTAATCTTTTCTTGGATGCTTTTACTATCTCTGTTTCATTATGATGTATCTAGTGATTACTTTTTTATTTTTAAAAAATCTCCCTCAGAACTTCCTCAGAACATATAATTAATATTTTCTTCAGAGCCTGAATTTGAAGATTCATATACTTGAGTAATTTTGGAAAGCTACTATATCCTTAAATATTGCTTCTCTTGCAACCATTCTCTAGTCGCTCTACTCAAATCCTATTAGACTAATTCTAGATCTTTTGGGATATTTTGTGGCTACTTCTTACAATTTGCCCAACCTTGCAAAGATGAGTTTTGGGAAGATGCAAGTTGAGAAATTAAAACTAAAACTCAAGCTATGTATTTAACCTCAGTATGTCATAATTTGTCCTGTAATTTTTAACTTTTGTTTTATACCAGTAGGTTTTTAATTATATTTAGTTCTCCTATATTTTCAAAAATAGAAATACTTTTATTTTTCAACAGTAGCCAGATTAATATTTTTATGAAGTATAAACCTAGTCATGTAAGTCCCCTACTTAAAACGCTTCTTTGATTTTCTTTCTTTTCATTTAATTTTACTTTTAGAATCTGAAATAATTAATGTTCTTGAAAGCCTGGAATGATATGACTCCTGGCAACCTTTCCAGTCTCATATCAATCAATTGTCCACTCATATCAATCAATTGTCCACTAGGTTACTGCTGTCTGTTCAGTTCCTCCAGGGTGGATGTTCCTTCCCATGTTTGAGCCTTTTTACATACTGTTGCCTCTGGCTGAAAGCCTTGTCTCTGTCTCAGCTTTACCTGGAAGATACTCATTTATTTCTGGTCTCAGCTTGAATGTGTCTTCCTCAGGAAGCCTTCCCTGAACTGGCTGATTTCATAACCAGCCAAAGTTAAAGCCCATGTTGTTAACTCTCAAAACACCCTGAGGATTTTCTTTTCAGTGTAAATTATTTTTTAAAAAATTTTAATGTCTGTTCTGTCTACATGAATAAGATCCATGTGAATGAGGCTGGGTCAGTCTACTGACAAAAATAACCCAATAAAAAGGAAAAGGTGATATTTCAGGAGAAAAAGATATAATTGCAAGACCTAAGTCCAGGAGTAGGTGAGAGGATTCTTACCAACACAGCCAGGTTATTTGGCCTTATACAGGAGAATGGACAATTCTTCTGTTTTAACAGGTAGAAAGGCAGAGACTACAGGTATGAGAATAGACATCAGCTGGTTAGTAGTCAGTGAGAAAATAAGAAAGTTCTTAACCAATTACTTTTGTTTAATGAAATAAAAACAACAATGGGTGAGTTGAGATAGAGGTAGTGTTATATTTGAAAAGAAAAAAAAAAGTATGTTAAATTTTTTTTCTCCATGAATGAAAAAGGGAACCAGTTTAGTAAAAGTTTGGAATCCTACTTCTACTTAAGATTTGTGGTTGTAAGTTTAAAATGAGGACATCCTGTATGACCGTGACTTTAATTGCACCAGGAACAAAAGCAGAGGAGGCGGAGAGATGGACTTAAGCATGATTCATGTTTTGCCAGTGAGTGTCACTAGGGGAGAGAGAGGAGAGAAGCTGTGGTTGGATGGGAGTGATTATAACGATGAACCACATGCAGTCATCTAAAAAGCAGTGAGGGTTGTGCTCTAATCTTCAACAAATAGGGAAAAATGATCAGAAGGATTGTGGATACCTTCAACCCGGTAGAGTGAAGGATGTTAATCCAATATAGTTCTTCAAAAGAAGAGAAAAAATTTTGAAAGGGAGGTAAGAACAGTTGTTGGGAAACAACAATAAGGTGTGAAAAGGCACCTATCCCATACCCAGGCTCAGAGAAGACTCAAGTGATGCTATGTTCTTAGGGAAATACTAGATTTTGGTTAGAGCAAGTGGATGAAGGAGCATTCAGAGGAAGTGTTTGAGAGTACAGGGTACTTTACTAATGACAATGAATCCAGTAGAGCATACTAGAAGGATTTGGAGATCCATGACAGGTGGAATTTGGGTTGGATTATTGGATATACAGTGACGGTAGAGGTCCAGGCAATGCAGGAAGACCTTACGGGCTTAGACTTCTTACAATGACTTGAATGGGGAAGTACTGCATAAAAGATTCAGTAGGGGATTTCTCTACCTTTCTAGTGTGATCTCAGCCATTCTTTCCTGCAATCCTCCACCCATTCCATTTAAAACCTTCCACCCAACAGATACACAGCTGCCCCATTATGTCCTGTAAGCCTTTGTTCAAACTGATCCTTCTACTTATAAGGTTTTATCCCTCCTTCCTCCTTCCTCTAATAAATTTTCCCATATTCTTACCTAGTCATGGTGCATCTCTCCATATACCTCTACTAATACAATTGCTCGCATAGTCTCCCATTTACCTGTTTGTTTATGTATAATTATTTCTCCCACAATAGATTATAAGCTCCTAACCTGCAAATTAGGGGTGGCCCATAGTCTCCGTAGTACCTAGAACTGTACTCAAAGGTCAATAGAAATGTAGCTAACTAAATTGTCTGCTTTATTTCCCCTGAAGCCTCCAGACTTCAGCACTATATCCAAGATGGTGGTAAAGATTACCCATGGAACACCCAGATAGAAGAAGGCCTGTTGCCTTTGCCTCATTCTCCCCAATCCCAAACTAGCCCAGCCAGTGTTTTCTGGGGATAAACAGCCAAAAGCTGTTTAAAGTCACTTTTTATTTCTGGACTATGGAAGTATCCATGCAAGACATATAAATAAAATACTGCTCAAGTTGGTTGAACATTGGAAACCTAGGTTTCACATGCTCTAAAGATACAATTATAGATTATGGAGACCAGAAGATTCTGTTCTCATAGTAATGGCTACCGTCAAGGGTACCTTAATTTCACAAAGCTGTTTTGTTTACAAATACTAAATACACACACGCTTATAAAAACAAATTATTGCCGCCAGATGCTGTGGCTCACGCCTGTAATCCTAGCACTTTGGGAAGCCAAAGTGGGAGGATCACTTGTAATCAGGAGTTTCAGACCAACCTGGGCAACAAAGCAAAATCTCATCTCTATAAAATTAAAATAAATTTTTTAAAAAACAAATTTTTATTTAAATAATTAAAACTATTTGAGTACATTTTAAATTAACTACATCTGGTTTTATTACAACCAGGTGGTGGTTATAATTATTTTGTTATAATGAAATTTATAGTATATATGTAATTTTAAATGGATTATAAAGTAAAAATATAATTTCATAATATAGAAACTTCTTTCCTATATGAACATATTTTATTATTTTTACTTTCCTGAAAAGATTTATTTTAAGATGTCCCCATTTTATTTTTAAATGTCTTTGTATTTTATGGGGTTTTTTCTGCTTTAGAGATACTTAATCATCTTATTATGAACCTTTTATGTGATTTGTATGCATAACTGCTTTTCAGAGTTGATGAGCTCTTCCCACATTCTTTCGAACACACATGATAAATTTGATTTCTAAATTCCCAAATATTATAAATAATTATTTCTAAAAGAATTCTATGTGAAATTAAAATCTGTCTGTGGAAAACAGATGACTTTTAATTTATTTAACTTCCCAATGATTGTCAATTAATTACTGTAAATCTTTAATAGAGTACTATGAAGACTCTGAGGGTAGCACTAAAAGTCAGTGTACTCACATTATTTTAGGGTTCTGGGTGGAGAATTAAGTTATAGTTAAGAGGCGTTGCTTTCAAAGTCACATACTGGGCTGCGAATGCCTAGCAGTTCAGAGTGTGGTCTCCAGTCAAGCTGCCTGGGTTCAAATCCAGCTCTACCACTTCCTCAGAAGTGTGACCTTGGGTAAGTTACTTAAGCTCTCTAGGGCAGACACTATTGTTCCCTCTACAAATGGTATTCTCCATCTATTTTCCTCTGTACTTTTCTGGTTCACAGAGCCTTCACACCCCTAGAGAGGCCAAAATGCCAACCATTTCCCTGTGTTCCCTTGAAGTTAGGTATTGGCCTGTGCTCCAATCCTGTCAATGAGATGTGAAGAAAGTCTGCCAGAGATATTCTCAGACAGATTTTGCTCCCTATTAAATATAGAATAAGAGGCAATAAAACTCAGATCTTACCAGGTTTCCTGTTGTGTGAGATAAAATATTTTCCTTGTTAATTCAGCATATTTAATTGGGTGTTAGTTGCACATAAAAATATCTTGAATAATATACTATTCAATTCAATATTGAATAGACACAAGACAGCAGACACCCTTGTTTTTTCTTTATTCCAAGAGAAAGTTTTCAACATTTCACCATTAAGTATGATAACATGTATAGGATTTTGAAGAAATCCTTTATCAATAAACCCATTCCTAATTTACTTAAGGGATTTTTTTATAATCATAAATGTTGGTTGAATTTTTCTACATTATTGAAATAATCATATGATTTTTCTCCATTATTTTGTTAATATGACACATTATATTAATTTATTTGCAAAATTTATTTAATCTAAAATTCCCTGAAACTCAAGTTCCTTATGATGTACTTAATGTGTTATCTATTTTAGATATTGCTGGATTTGGCTTGCTATTTCCTCATGTTTATAAGTAATTTTAATTTTACTTTTTTGTCATAGCCTTATCAGATTTTGGGTTGAAGATATGCTGGCTTGCCAAAATGAGTTCATAAAAATCATAAGAGTATCCTCTTTTTTTCCAAATCTTTTGGAAGAATTTTGAAAGTATGGCAATATTTATTTCTTAAACATATTTTAGAATTTACCAGTTAATCTGTCTGAACTGCAGCTTTCTTTGTAGAAAAATTTTAAATTGAAATTTTAAAAATTAGACATTTTTTAAAAAACTGTAAGAATATTCAGATTCTCTGTTTCTTTTTGGGTCAGCATTGAACTAAATATATTTTTTAAATATCTACATGGTTTGTAACAATCTGCTTTTTATTCTTAACATATTATTTTTGTCTACTTTTTTTTTCATCTTTTTCTTAATCAGCCTTTTGGTTTTTTATTTCATTTATTTTTTTCTTTATTACAATTTATATAAATAATATAATAAATGCATAATATAATGTTATTGTGTATTTATTATTTCCTGCTCTCTAGTTTCTTTGGGTTTGTTTTGCTAGTCTTCTAACTTCTTGAACTAGAGATTAAGTTCATTAATTTCAGCCTTTTTTTTTTAAAGTATTTGCATTTGAGGCTACATATTTCCTAAGCACTACTTTTACTGCAGGTTTTTATTTGTATGATTTTCCTATTAATTAGTTAAGAGTAGTTTTTTAGTTTCCGGTATAATTTCTTTCTTGACCCATGGATTATTTACAAGTGTATTTTTATTTGCTAATATTTTGGATTTTCAAGTTTTTTGTCATTTGTCTAGCTTAGTTGGATTTTGGTCAGAAAACGTTCTTTAAAATTTGTTGAGACTTGCTTTATGGGCCAGTAGATAGACAATCTTTGTAAACACTTTGTACATTATTGAAAATAATGTGTATCATGTTGGGTAGTGTTACATCTATTTCCATTATGTCTAGATTGTTGACTGTGTTGCTTGAATATTCTATATTCTTGTTTTGTTTTATGTTTGGTTTACTTTCTTTAACAGTTGCTGTGTGTAATTATGGCTTTGTTTTGTTTTTTCTTAACAGGAATTTGGAATACTTTAGCAGTATTTACTCTACTCCCAATTTATATGCAATGATTATCATATATTTGAATTCTATATGTACATTTCAAACTATATAAGTATGATAAATATTATTATTTTATGTAGTCAGTATTTATTTCTATTTATCTGAATTTTTACCATTTCTATTGTTTTCTTTCCATCCTTAACCTCCTTCTATTTGATATCATTTTCCTTGTTCCTGATGAATATGTTTCTGGTTTCATTCACTGGATTTGCTGGTAGTAAATTGTTTCCTTTTTATTTATTTTATATTTACTCTGGGAGTATATTTTGATTGGGTAAAAAAATTCTACTTTGGCAAATTAGAAATGTCATACTATTATCTGCTGGCCTAATTGTTTCTGTTGAGAGATCAGCTCTCAGGCTATTTCTTTCATAGTAACCTACTTTTTCCTGTTTTTATCTTTTTCATTATTTTTCTTTTATTTTACTATGATGTGTTGAGATATGGATATAATTTTGTTTATCCTGAATTGAGTTATAGAAGTCCTTGAATCTATGATTTGCTGTCTTTCAGCATTAAAAAAAAAAATTCAGTCATTTTGTCTGCAAACATTGCTTCGTCCCATTTTCTCTGTTATTTCTTTCTGGCACTCTGTTTAAATTATATTAGACCTTTACACCTTGTATTCTATCCTTTATGGGTTATGTTTGTCTTTCTCTTTTCCCCTGTGTTCTGTCTTATCTCTCCATCTGAAGTCTGGATATTTTATTCTGAACTCTCTTCCAATTCACTAATTTTCTCTTCATCTGTATCTAATATGCTATTTAATCTACCTACTAATTTCTTATTTTTGATTATTGTATTTTATATTATATTTTTTACTTTTTTGGAGGGACCAAATGTGCTGTAACATTTTTTATTGTTTCTAGGTTTCACCTGAAATTTTTGAATATTATTATTTTTTTAATCAATTTATTTATTTTTTATTGTACTTTAGGTTCTGGGGTACAAGTGCAGATCATGCAGAATTGTTGCATAGGTACATAAATAGCAAGGTAGTTTGCTTCCTTCATCCCCCTATCACCTATATCTGGTATTTCTCCCCTTGTTATCCCTCCCCACCTTCCCCACTCACCGCTGTCCCTGACCTAGCCCCCTCAACTGACTGCAGTGTATGATGCTCCCCTCCCTGTGTCCACATGTTCTAACTGTTCAACACCTGCCTATGAGTGATCATATACGGTGTTTGGTTTTCTGTTCTTGTGTCAGTTTGCTGAGAATGATGGTTTCCAGATTCATCCATGTCTCTACAAAGGACACGAATTCATCACTTTTTATGGCTGCGTAGTATTCCATGGTGTATATGTGCCATATTTTGATTATCCAGTCTATCATTGAAGGACATTTGGATTGGTTCCAGGTCTTTGCTATTGTAAACAGTGCCATAATGAACATACGTGTGCATGTGTCTTTATAATAGAACAATTTATAATCCTTTGGGTATATACCCAGTAGTGGGATTGCTGGGTCAAATGGTATTTCTATTTCTAGGCTCTTGAGGAATCGCCACACTGTCTTCCACAATGGTTGAACTAATTTGCACTCCCACCAACAGTGTAAAAGTGTTCCTATTTCTCCACATCCTCTCCAGCATTTGTTGTCTCCAGATGTTTTAATGATCGCTGTTCTAACTGGAGTGAGATCATATCTCAATGTGGTTTTGATTTACATTTCTCTAATGACCAGCGATGTTGAGCATTTTTTCATATGTTTGTTGGCCTCATATATATCTTCTTTTGAAAAGTGTCTGTTCATATACTTCGCCAACTTTTGAATGGGTTTGTTTGTTTGTTTCTTATAAATCTATTTTAGTTCTTTGTAAATTCTAGGTAGTAGCCCTTTGTCAGATGGGTAGATTGCAAAAATTTTTTCCATTCTGTTGGTTGCCAGTTCACTGTAATGATTGTTTCCTTTGCTGTACATAAGCTCTGGAGTTTAATTATATCCCATTTGTCTATTTTGGCTTTTGTTGCCAACACTTTTGGTGTTTTAGCCATGAAGTCCTTGCCTATGCCTATGTCCTGAATGGTTTTGCCTAGGTTTTCTTCTAGGGTTTTTATGGTGTTAGGTCTTATGTTTAGATCTTTAATCCATCTGGAGTTAATTTGAGTGTAAGGGGTCCAGTTTCTGCTTTCTGCACATGGCTAGCCAGTTTTTCCAACACCATTTATTAAACAGGGAATCCTTTCCCCATTGCTTGTTTCTCTCATGCTTGTCAAAGATCAGATGATTGTAGATGTGTGGTGTTGCTTCTGAGGCCTCTGTTCTGTGCCATTGGTCTCTGTATCTGTTTTGGTACCAGTACCATGCTGTTTTGATTACTGTGGCCTTGTAGTATAGTTTGCAGTCAGGCAGCAGGATGTCTCCAGCTTTTTTCTTTTTGCTTAGGATTATTTTGGCTATGCAGGATGTCTTTTAGTTCCATATGAAGTTTGAAGCGTTTTTTTCCAGTTCTGTGAAGAAGGTCATAGGTAGCTTGATGGGGATAGCTTTGATTCTATAAATTACTTTGGGCAGTATGGCCATTTTCACAATATTGATTCTTCCCAACCATGAGCATGGAATGTTTTTCCATCTGTTTATGTCCCCTCTTATTTCATTGAGCAGTGGTTTGTAATTCTCCTTGAAGAGTTCCTTTACATCCTTTGTTAGTTGTATTCCTAGGTATTTTATTCTCTTTGTAGCAATTGTAAATGGCAGTTCACTTTTGATTTGGCTCTGTGTTTGTCTGTTATTGGTGTACAGAAATGCTAGTGATTTCTGCACATTGATTTTGTATCCTGAGACTTTGCTGAAGTTGCTTATCAGTTTAAGTAGATTTTGGGCTGAGATGATGGGGTCATCTAAATATGCAGTCATGTCATCTGCAAATAGAGACAATTTGGCTTCCTCTTTTCCTAATTGAATACCCTTTATTTCTTTTTGTTGCCTGATTGCTCTGGCTAGAACTTCCAGTACCATACTGAATACGAGTGGTGTGAGAGGGCATCCTTATCTTGTTCCAGATTTCAAAAGGAATGCTTCCAGTTTTTGCCTATTTAGTATGATATTGGCTGTTGGTTTGTCATAAATAGTTTTTATTATTTTGTGATACGTACCATCAATACCTAGTTTATTGAGGGTTTTTAGCATAAAGTGCTGTTAAATTTTGTCAAAGGCCTTCTCTGCATCTATTGAGATAATCATGTGGTTTTTGTATTTGGTTCTGTTTATGTGATGGATTACATTTATAGACATGCTATGTTGAACCAGCCTTGCATACCCAGGATGAAGCCTACTTGGTCATGATGCATAAGCTTTTTGATTTGCTGTTGCATTCTGTTTGCCAGTATTTTTTTTTTAAGATTGTTTCTTCAGTGTTCATCATGGATATTGGCCTGAAGTTTTCTTTTTTAGGTGCATCTCTGCCTGGTTTTGGTATTAGGATGATGTTGGTCTCATAAAATGAGTTGGGAAGGATTCCCTTGTTTTGTATTGTTTGGAATAGTTTCAGAAGGAATGATACCAGCTTCTCTTTGTATGTCTGGTAGAATTTGGCTGTAAACCCATCTGGACCTGGACTTTTTCTAGTTGGTAGGCTATTAATTGCTGCCTCAACTTCAGACCTTGTTGTTGGTCTATTCAGGGATTCAATTTCTTCCTGGTTTAATCTCAGGAGAGTGCAAGTGTCCAGGAATTTATCCATTTCTTCTAGATTTACTGGTTTGTGTGCATAGAGTTGTTTGTAGTAATCTCTGATGATAGTTTGTATTTCTGTGGAATCAGTGGCGATGTCCCCTTTATCATTTTTTATTGCATCTATTTGATACTTCTGTTTTCTTTTTTATTAATGTAGCTAGTGGTCTATCTATTTTATTGATCTTTTCAAAAAACCAGGTCCTGGATTTATTGATTTTTTGAAGGGATTTTTGTGTCTCTCTCTCCTTCAGTTCTGCTGTGATCTCGGTTATTTCTTGTCTTCTGCTAGGTTTTGAGTTTTTTTGATCTTGCTGATCTAACTCTTTCAATTTTGATGACAGGTGTTGATTTTAGATCTTTCCTTGCTCCTCATGTGTGCATTTATTGCTATGAAATTCCCTCTAGACACTGCTTTAAATGTGTCCCAGAGAGTCTAGTATGTTGTGCCTTCATTCTCACTGGTTTTGAAGAACATCTTTATTTCTGCCTTCATTTCATTGTTTATCCAGCCTACCTTCAGGAGCCAGTTATTCATTTTCCATCAAGTTATGCAGTTTTTGAGTTAGTTTCTTAATCCTGAGTTCTAATTTGATTGCACTGTGGTCCTAGACACTGTTTGTTATGATTTCTGTTCTTTTGCATTTGCTAAGGAGTGATTTACTTCCAATTATGTGGTCAACTTTAGAGTGAGTGTGATATATGCTTAGAAGAATATATATCCTGTGGATTTGGGGTTAAGAGTTCGGTAAATGTCTATTAACTTCGCTTGGTCCAGATCTTCATTCAAGTCCTGGATTTCCTTCTTGATTTTCTGTCTTGTTGATCTGTCTAATATTGTCACTGGAGTGTTAAAATCTCCCACTATTATTGTGTGGGAGTCTAAGTCTCTTTGTAGGTCATTAAGATCTTTCCTTTATGTATCTGGGTGCTCTTGTATTGGGTGCATATATGTTTAGAATAGTTAGCTCTTCTTGTTGTATGGATCCTTTTACCATTATGTAATGCCCTTCTTTGTTTCTTTTGATTTTTGTTGGTTTAAAGTCCGTTTTAACAGAAACTAAGATTGTCACCCCTGCTTTTTTTTGCTCTCCATTTGCTTGGTAAATCTTCTTCCATCCCTTTATTTTGAGTCTATGTGTGTCTTTTCAAGTGAGATGGGTCTGCTGAATACAGCACACTAATGGTTCTTTGCTTTTTATCCAATTTGCCAGTCTGTGTCTTTTGATTTGGACATTTAGTCCATTTACATTTAATGTTAATATTGTTATGTGTGAATTTGATCCTGCCATTTTATTACTGGTTGGTTGTTTTGTCCTTTGGTTGCCGTAATTTCTTCATTGCATCTTTGGTCTTTACCATTTGGTTCTTTTTTGCAGTGGCTGGTACTAGTTTTTCCTTTCTGTCTTTAGTGCTTCCTTCAGGAGCTCTTGTAGGGCAGGTCTGGTAGTGACAAAATCTCTCAGCAATTGCTTGTCCGTAAAGGATTTCATTTATCCATCACTTATAAAGCTGAGTTTGGCTGGATATGAAATTCTGGGTTGAGAGTTCTTTTAAGGATGTTGAATATTGGCCCCCCACTCTCTTCTGGCTTGTAGGGTTTCTGCCGAGAGATCTGCTGTGAGTCTGATGGGCTTCCCTCTGTGGATAACCCGACCTTTCTCTCTGGCTGCCCGTAGTATTTTTTCCCTTGTTTCAACCCTGGTGAACCTGACAATTATGTGCCTTGGGGTTACTCTTCTAGAGGAGTATCATTGTGGTGTTCTCTGTATTTCCTGTATTTGAATGTTGGCCTGTCTTGCTAGGTTGGGGAAGTTCTCCTGGATAATATCCTGAAGAGTGTTTTCCAGCTTTGATTCATTTTCCCCAACATCTTCCGGTATACTGATGAGGTGTAGATTAAGTCTTTTCATGTAATCCCTTATTTCTTGAAGGCTTTGTTCATTTCTTTTCACTCTTTTCTTGCCTTCTTGTTTTATTTCATTGATTTGATCTTCAATCTCTGATATCCTTTCTTCTGCTTGACCTATTCAGGTATTGAAACTTGTGTGTGCTTCATGAAGTTCTTGTGCTGTGTTTTTCAGCTCCATCAAATCACTTATGTTATTCTCTAAGCTGGTTATTCTAGTTAGCATTTAGTCTAACCTTTTTTCAAGGTTTTTAGTTTCTTTGCATTGGATTAGAACATGTTCCTTTAACTCAGAGAAGTTTGTTATAACCCACGTTCTGAAGCCTGCTTCTGTCAATTCATCAAATTCGTTCTCTGCCCTGTTTTGTTCCCTTGCTGGTGAGGAGTTGTGATCTCGTGGTGGGGGAGAGACGTTCTGGTTTTTGATGGTTTCATTCTCCTTGCACTGGTTTCTTCCCGTCTCATTGGATTTACATAGTTTTGATCTCAGGTAGCTGCTTGGGGAGGCAGCCTTTCCTTTGTCTACCTGCAGAGGTGCTGCTGGGCTGCCACAGATGCAGTGGATCTGCTGCGTCTTTTATTTACGGCTTCTGCAATGGTGGCTTCCCTTCCCCCAGCTGAGCTTGATTGTTCCTGGTCACTCTCTAACTGGTGTTCTGGGTGTGCAACTCTGGAGTGAGAGTTTTTTTAGCCTGCTGGGCTTTGTGCAGGGAGGGGAGGGGACCTGTCCTGCTGTATGGGCTGTTTCCCTGTGTTCAGTTCCCCTTCTTTCTGGGGTGTGGGTAACTCCAGCCCTCCAGCTTTTTGGCTTTCTCGGTGACAGCCAGTGTTTCGCTAGATTTATGCTGACAGCCCCAGTGCTGGCCAAAGTTGCTGTTCTGCCCTCTTCAGGCAGCTTGCTGAGGCTTTTCAGCCTGGGGAAGATCTCCTGTTCTGTGGGTTGTAGAGGGCTTGGGTGGAGTGCTGTATCCAAACCGAAGTCCCACAGGGGGAGATCCCCTGGTCCTCCGGTCGGTTGCACGCACCTCCTGGGTGGGGCAGTGCCCCACCTTGCCTCAACTTGCCCTATTTGGTTTGTACCCATTGTCCAACCAGACCCACAAAATGAACCTGGTACCTCATTTGGAATTGGGGAGACCAGTCAGTTTCTGCATCTCTCTTGCTGGGAGCTGCTTTCAGAGTTGCCTCTTAGTTGGCCATCTTGGGATCTTGTCTCTTGAATATTATTTTTTATCTTGTTGCACTTGGCAAGCAAGTTATTTTAAAACAATCCTATTAATTTCATATCTGGGGTTCCTACAGTACTATTTTCATTGTTTGTTGTTTCTAATGATTCTCTTTATGCAAACCAGTCTACTTATGTGTCAGGTTATCTTGGATTGCATACCACACATTGTATATAAACTTTTATTTGTGAAATGAGTTGATACCTAGGATAATGTTACTTTCTGTAGCTAGGATTTTCATTTGATTTGTAGGCACTTGCAGATGCTAGCAATCCAGAATGACTTTTATTCAATTTCAGTAATTGATATTTCTAGATCTAAATGGGAGTGCTGGATTATTTATGGTTCACCTTTCTTTTTAAAGCAAAGCCCTGTAGAGTCCCAACTCAGAGTGTTATCAGAGCACCCAGCTTCAACAGGTCCTAGAATCTATTCCATGTCAAACCCTCCATAATTTTTCTCATACTTGGGTTAGAGCATGAGATTATTTTAGTGTGTATAACAAGCAAACCTAACAGCTCAGGACTGGAATGACTGCTACATTAAGTTTCCTGAGAGTCAGGGTTCTTACAGCTTACTATTACTCCTCTATCAGATGTCATCCAAATCCTCAAGGTCCCTGCAGTTGTTAGAGTGCCAGTGTCACATCTATATTCCAGGCAGTTGGATTTGGGGGTGAATAAGAAGGTTGGAGAGAAAGCATTCCTCCTTCTTCTTAAAAAGTATTTTTGGAGGATCTAAACAATACTTCTATTTATATTTTATTGGCCAGAATGTAGTCACATCATCATGCCTAGCCACAAGAAAAGATGATTAATGTAGTTCTTTACCTGTACAAAATATGCCCAGCCAAAATTAGTGTCTATTCACTAAGGAGGAAGGGAGAATCAATATTAGGAGTGAACATAACAGTCTATGCCTCAAAGAACTATGGATTAAGAAATAAAGAGTGATAGTGAATTTATTGAAAGACTAAATGAAGTTGTTGTACAAAGATTAGATTTGCTAGGATGCCTTATCCTAATGCAACCACTAACATTAGGAGGCATTATGAGGAAAGAAATCAAAGTTTGAGAGCCTGGATTGGAGAAAAATATATATTTGAAAAAGAAAAAAAACTAAAAATTTGTGAGCAAAAAGGATAGGTGAAGGGTAAATTTCTGGACATTTGGATACAGTTTAGAAAACTTAAAAATAAATGCCAAGCGCATATTTTTTAGATGAAACATTTTTGTGCTATACTATTAGTTGTGCAGGAATTAAAATAAGAACACCTTCAAAAGTGTGATTGTTGCTTTCATAATAGTTTCAGCACTTGTATCTACCTTTTAATTAAACACATAACAATATGTTTCTTACTCCTGAATTATTTTCTCCAGGATACATCCATAACAGCACTTTGGCTAGCTAAGTTAATGAAGAATTATGCAAAGCACCTCCAGAGGATTTTATAGTGATGTCAAAGGGTAATCCAAGATGTGTTGCAATGCAGGTTAGCGTGTACATTTCCAAATAACTACTTGGTTTGGGAACCATCCATTTACTTAAAATGTTGTCCTGTAGTTCCTATATTTGGTGAATTCTCCCCCGAGCCTCAGATTATAATACATACATATGCTATTAATTTTCTAGTGACTCATATATCATTATAACAATACTAGATCCAGTGATCCAGTATTGATCATTGGATCTAAATTCTAAGTGCCAAGTCATGTTTTGAAATGCAAATCTACATTGTACAATACCTTTTGACTTCTTTTTCCATCAGGGCATTCTTACCTCTAGCCTGGTCTTTAAAATATCATAGCTTAGTAATAATCAGTCTTTGATGCTAGAAGCTGAAGTTAAGAAAATGCATTTAACTTTATGACAAAAAATTCTTGGAGGGAAAAAATGTGCTTTTTTTCTTAGTTCATTTAAAAGCTAATGAAAGTTTAGTCTTAGGAGGGAAAAGAGAGATCAAACTTTATTTCTTTTGCCTGCTTGCCAGATGATGCTAACAAGTCATTGTCCTTTCTCACTCAGGCATAAGTGCCTGAAAACTCATTTTTCTTCTGCTTACCATTGCCTTAACCAGTAATACTCTTCTCAGACAGCAAGATACCTGAATGTCTAAACATTTATCTATACTAATACAGGCTCATTTCATGTGAATGCCTGCCAAGCAGGAACTAGGCTGTCAGCTTCATCCCATCAAAAACACTTTCAGTCCCAAGGACCGATGGCAGGTTCCAATTGTTAAGTCATTCTTGCTTGAACTGAATTTTAAAGTCAGGCTCCTACTGTTAAAGAATGGAGCTCAAAGAGGGCACTTAGCCAGAAATGTTGCAATTCTAAATATAATACTTTTGGATATGGAGTTTGTTCTTGCTGTCATTATTTTTCAAAATGTGGATACTGAGTAAAACTCTAGGACAGCAAATAATGTGTAAGGGCAACCAATACCGCATAATAGCCCTTGTTTTGGTACATTCACTTTGTAGTGATTTATTAAGGGAGACTGAAAAAGCCTGATTAAAATGCATAAACAGTGCTGAACAGTAAACAACCATGTCTAAGGATGAAAAAATGGGACCCACATGCTGTGCATGGAAATTGCCCTTAACAACATGGCCTATTGTTGAACAGATAGGAAGCCAAAGGTTGCTTGTAATCAAATTTGAAGTTTCCCATCACTTATAAAAGCTGCACTTCCTTGTGCAAACGTTTCAATTTGTTGTAGTTAGAAACTGCTTCCTGGCTTAATCCTTACAGAAACCAGGAGTTCTTGTGACTGTCAGGTGGATAGAAAAATTTAGACGTGGAGCCCACTAGACTTTACAAAATGGAACCAAGTTTGTATGTTGAAGGAGAAATAAAATCTAAAGAATTTACAAGAGCAAATTAAAGCAGCAAGAGACCTCAAGATGATTATTTCTCTTGTATTTCATTTAAACGGGAAATTTTTTAAGGGGCTGCATAGGTGCTCAAATCTCTACTATTTTCTCACTCAAAAATAAAGCAGATGTTAAAGGGAGGGCATTAGCTTGCTACACAGTCTGAACCATGTCTATGGAAAAATACTCAGAAAATTCAGTAATAATATGACACCTTTTTTCTCATGGGTTGAATTACATGGATACAAATATGGAGATTATTATGTAATGATAATCTGTGTTTTGTTATGAAGACCATTAATTACTAAGTAAGGAGACAAAAAGTTAACTGCTAAACTTTTAAGCCGTATTTACTCTTCAAATGTATCAACATAATACAGTATAAAGAAAAATAAAGAAATTTGAATAATTTCTTTAAAATATCATATTATATTCTGTAATGTCTTAATTATATGAAGAGCATTTTTTAAATGTTTTAATATTATTTTTCCAAGGAAATGTTAAGAATGAACACAAAATCATCATCTTCACAAATGACTAAAAAATGAAATTAAAAAATGATTCACAAATCTCTTATAGTTAAACATTCAGATCTTTTTGATTTCCAAATAATAATATTGTAATCAACACCTTTAGATAAAAATCTATGTGTACATTTCTAATTATTTATCTGGTACAAATTCCCTCACAAATAAAGATCATCGAGGCATGAATATTTAACTTATTTTAAAAATGGCTTTCCAGGAGTCTTGCTAATTTTTATCTTCTCAGAAGTACATGGGACTCTATAAGAACTAATATTTGATGTTATCTGTACCAAATTATTAAGTAAAAATTGCATCTTTTAAAAATAATGTGCATGTTTTTGACACATTTTATAATTTTAATAATGTGTGTGATTCTTTCATTGTTCTTCTTTATGTATTGCCTCAATAACATCTCTAATCCTTTCACAGGGTAAATGGGAAAATTAAATAAGTCATATAAAATGTCTAATATACTGACTAGAAAGTCTTCAGTGTTAAATAATAATGAATTTTAGTTATAATTATGGGTATTGATTTATCTCTGAATTACAGATAAAAATGTGGTCAGTAAAGAAACTCAGTTTAAATAAAGACACCATTACCATTACTCTGAGGTTATTTTTTTTCCAGGTGTGGATTTTTATTTTCACAAAAAGACAACAATGTCTTCCCACATACAAGTATTAAGAAAACCCAACTAATTCACCCATCTAGAACCATCTAGAACCTGGGTTTTTTTCCACTTCTCAACATAGTTGGGAACATGAAAACATTAACACACAATTCCCAGAGATGGAATTTATCCATTAAACAGTGCAGATTACCTAAAAGTGCACTTACCTGCACAACTCAGTCTAAGAACCTTGTGAGATAAACCTCATGGCCGAGATTTTATTAATCTATTTGGTTTCATACCATGCAAACCCGAACAAGTGTGCTGCTACACTAAACTGAAAATTGGTTCTCATTTTACAATTAAAAAGGTTCTCAACACTTTAGCAACTATACAGAATATGAAGGTTTACTTCAAAAAAGTTACTTTTTTTTTTAAACCAGGATACACAGATGCACTTAATGTAACAGTGTCTTCTGCAAAAATAGGTTACACAACACTCAGAAATGCAAGGAACAATCTTATTCTCTAAAAATTAGGCAGCTAAGACTTCTTAAGCTTAGACAGCCTTCAAAAGGGAGGCTGAAAATACTTGGTGAAAAGAAGTAACTTTAGAGTCAGACACACAGAGCTAAGGCTGCAAATTAAACCACTGCAATGCAACTGCAAACTACTCTTTATTATTCATACAGTGTTAAAAAAAATGAGCTCAATTCTATCTTTTCAAATGTATGTCAGTGCTGCAAGAAAAAAAGTTGAGTGATACACAAGACTATTAAAAGTTACAACAGAACTATTTAAACATCTTCTCCAAAATTGAGAAAAGCAATCATGTTAAATTTTTTAAGTATGTGATAGAACTCTCAAGCAAGTCAGAGGTCCTCTTCATAAATGGTCAAGTAAAGTTTACAGGAGATTTCAATAAATTATCTTAAAACCATGGCAGATAGCTCATTTTCAAAATCGTCGTGGAGGTCCTTAAATGGCATAAATTCAGAGCCACTTCCTCTTGGTATGGAATTGCCACTGATTTGTACAATTCTATTAATTGGGGATGCGTTATTTGAATGTTCGGTTATCCTGCCTGTGCCTGCCCAACCATCACTTATTCGCCTCATATCATGACAGCTAGGCCCTTGAGAGGGTGGATGATGCCACTCTTTCCTTGGTCCACTTGTGTCCCATCCATGGTATTCAACCACATGTTGCTCCTCAGACAGTGCTGTGCTCCACTTCCTTGGTCGATAAAGACTCCTCTTTCTCTCTCTCTGCTCCCATACCCCTAAGCGCTGCTACTTCCCAGAGGGAGGACCTCTCACGCTGTGCCAATATTTCTCTCCCAGATCGTTTGGGCCTTTTGACTCTTGTTTCCCATTTGTCAGTGGACATGCTTCCTTCGCTTTTCCAACTGGTGGGTATGGAATGATTGGATCCTGCCTCTCGAGAATGTCTAGGATGAGTGATATCAGGCCTGTCATGAATGATCACTATTCTCCTTCTGTCTTGCTCCCCTCGTACTTCTTGCATGTCTGATTCTCTAAGTTCATTTCTCGGTGGTGGAGGCTCATTTCTTGGTGGTAGAGGCTCATTTCTTCTGGAGTCACTGAAATTTGGAGGATATCTTTCAAAGTTTGGATCTATCCTTTGTTCAGTAGGTTGTGCTTTTTTCCCCTCACTTTGACCAATAAAGCAATCCACCATTCAAAAGATGAAGACTATACTGCTGAACTCTCAGGAAACCTGCCCCTCTCTCTGTGATCAAAGTTATTTAATCTGTTCTGTTGGTGAGAGTAGTCAGATCCATAGCCAAATTGTGCATCTGTATCTAGAGGCAGCTTTTTCATTTTAGTAGAGACAGGGGTTTCACCATGTTGACCAGGCTTGTCTTGAACTCCTGGCCTCAAGCAGTTTGTTTGCTTCAGCTTCCCACAAAGTGCTGGAATTATAGGCATGAGCCACTGCACATGACCTGAGGTTATATTTTTAATAGTAAAATAAAACCGTTCTTTCTAGCAAGAACCCCAAATCACAAATCTATGGATGCAAGTCCTTGGTGACTAATTGAATCATGCTTCCCTGAGTTCCTATAAGCATCACAATCATGCACTTCCTTTTGCTTTTGGAACATAGTGGTAAGTTCATGTTCTCAATCTACAGAGGTATAGGGATATTTGTTCAAGTTCTCAAACTACAGAGGTATAGGGGTATTTGTTCAAGTTCTCAATCTATAGAGGTACAGGGATATTTGTTATCCCAAAAAGTGCCCTGTGAACTTCTTAGATATATAGGAGAATGTTGTATCCTGCAATCCACAGAGCAGTCAGCTACAGGAAGAGAAATGCAGGTTTGGGCCAATGTGACCTCAGTGGCTAGGATCAAAAACAGAAGAGGTATTGAAGTGGCCCTTACTCTGCTTCAAAACCAGAAAGTAGGAAGTTCAGTACACCTAAGAGACCGTGGTTAATTTTTATTAAAATCATGAGCGCAATTCCTCTTTGGTGATAATTGCCATCGTCTGACTTATCTGACTCCCTGCCTCTAGACTCTTGCCTCACCAATCCATCCTTGCATTGCTAGGGAGTTGTCATCCTCAAACACAGGCTGGATTATGCTCTTCACATAACAGAATTATTTTAGGGTCTTCCAGCTTCTTCACATCTTTCCTCATTAAATAAAATTTTCACAATTAGCATGATATCCAAGCTCCTTCTCCACCTAGCTGTAACCTACCTCTTTGAGCGTAACTTCACTACATTTCTCTGCATATTTTCTACTCCAAATACTAGTCTACTTACCTTGAACATGGGCTGTGAGCATTCATTTCTCGAAGCTTTGCTCATAATTACTGTTCCCTGAGCCTGAAATGTCCTTCCTCCCCTGTCCCTTGACAGAGATCCCACTTATTCTTCAGAACGCTTTCCAGGTTCTTTCCATCAAATATAATCACTCCTTCCTCTGTAGTCTTAAAACACGCAATCTACTTGACACAACCCCTTCTGTTTCATTCTATTGATATTTACATAAATGCCTTTCCCACTAGATTATGAGCATATGTGAAATAGTGACCATATTTTAATCATGTCAGCTTCCCCCACAGCTTACACAACATTTCCCAAAATAAAGTGCTCAGTAATTGTTTCATGAATTGAATATGCAGTGATCAATTTTAGTTGCTTTCTATATAAATATGACAAGTTCCTCTATGAGAAAAAAAACTGCTTCTCACTGGTTTCAAAGTAAGGTTGTCAGATAAAACATAGGCACTCGGTAAAATTTTGAATATGAAATTCAAATTCAGGTAGACATCCTCTTTTGTTTTATTTTGATAAATCTGGCGACCGTAGTCCAAAGACATGCCAGTTTTACAACTGTTTAGGGTTAACTTCTGGACAATAATGAATTAGTGTGGTCCTAAATCTGTTCCCATCTAATTCTGCTATAGCAATGTGTGTATAGCGACCGTGAATCCCCTTCATGTAAGGGGAATGTAAAGGGAAAAATGAGCAGAAGAACAAAGCCAGTCATTTCTAACTTGATTCTTATATTCTCACAGGTACATAGTAGATACTTGGGGTACTCAGGAGCTATCATTCCAGATATGAATATAACTTGCTCAAATAGATAGTTGTTCTGATCAACAAAATAGCCAAGGCAAACCTTTGAGGTCATTGAAACATTCTGCTTTTAAATCATCACCCAGGACATTTCTTTACACTTTCCTTGATCTTTTTTATTGCCTCTCTGGCATCCAACCACAACGAGGTTATTGTGTGGACACTGGTTGTGCCAACCTTCCATGCTCATCCCTGAGGATCCATGTCTGCCCCAAGCTATTTAATAACATCTCCTAACCTTATTCCCCACCCACACATACCTCTCAACCCCAGATCTTCTCTTTTCCAGTTTCCTAGGCAACAGTTTGCTAGTCTAATAATAAACCCAATGCCTGTCAACTTCAAATGAGAGATCAGTACTATCCCCAGGATTCTCCTTTGCTCTTAGATAACATCTGCAGTTTAACACTAACCTTCTGGGAATAATCCCTGGCTCCCACTTCGTTGTCTGATCAAAAAGAGTTGGAATTTCCTGTAAGAGTGGGTGATGAGCTTTGTGAGAGAATTGTTTCTTGTAGAGAAAAACCTTACAGTATGCTTCAGTTCAAATTATATAAGCAGCTATCAGCTGATGAGTTCAGCAGAACCTCTTATTTGTAGAAGTATATCTAGTATGTTCAGACCTTGCCATTCTGACCAAAAAACAACTTCATATTTATCCAAATGCCATATGACTTTAGCACCCAGTTGTCCATAAGGAACATACTGCTCCCCAGAAGGGTGCTCTCCACATCCTCTTTCAGGCCATTAGAGAAGAAACCCCATAAGATCTTCAAGTCTGGCCTCTGTCAAATCTCTATTCCTTTACTTCTGCAGACAGACTCCCAGGAGACCACAGCCTCACCAGAAAAATACTGCCACAGAACCACAGACACATTTATAGTAATATAATTGACTAATTGCAGGAAATAAGTTTCTGGCCATGCGACATGTTGAAAAGATAAATGTCAGGAGGATTAAGCCAATAACTTCGGCTACTTTAGCTACTGCAGTTTAGTCAGTCACACAAACTGTTAGCAGACATGTGATGGAACCTGGAGGGAAACTGTGACACTGAATTAATCAGAACAGAGACTGTGACTGCACTTTCCTTCTGTTAGAAGAGCATACAGCCTTCCATTTGCCAGAGTATTGTTCCATACTCAAAAGCTGTGAAGCCTCAGATGTAAGTCGTGTACTCATTAGGACTCTGACCGCTAGTAATTGAAACCAACTCAAGCTAGCTTTATGCATTTATTTATTTATCTGTAGAGCATGGATCTTGACACCTTGCCCAAGTTGGTCTTGAACTCCTGGCCTCAAGTGATCCTCCTTCCTTGGCCTCTGAAAGTGCTGGGATTACAAGGATAAGCCACTGGCCAGCCAAGGCTAGCTTTAAAAAATGAAAATGAAGAATATATTACAAAGACATAGTGATGTCTCATGATTCAAGAGAAGAAGGGGCACAGGAAAATGGGAATCTCCAGCAAACTAAGCTCTCCTTCCCTCTGTGTGTTGTTTCATTCTTTTTTTTTTTCCCCCTCTTTCCCCACAACCTTTCTCTGCTCCCTCATCTTCATGGAGGAATATGTCCTCTCACCATACTGGGTTCAGCCCCACAAAGAAACTGAAAGCTTTTCTTGAAGTGGGATGGCATCTCATCAAGGCATATTTCTCCAAATGGCATCCAGGGACCTGGCCTCGGTGGACAGGAAGGAAAGCAAGGGCCACTGTGAGATTGGCAGATGCTACAAAAAGTATAGACTACTTTCACCTTGGTTACCTCCAAGTTGGAAAAAAAAAAAAAAACATATGGACTACAGGTGGCCACAGCTACCATTTCACTAGTTGTCTTTGACTAAGACAAACTTGGAATAGGAAATAGTAGAGATGCTAGATATCTGGTCACACATTGATGTTAAACTTGTCATCAAGTAAATTAACAACAGTAAGAAAATATACCAAAAACAGTTTAATTCACAAAATAGAATGTATATATCAGAGACTCCCATCCCATTAACCCCTAACTATTCATTGGTTTGTCTTCCTTTGTAACTAAGCAGGAGAGTTATTTGAAGTAAAACTCAGCTGAATTGATTTAAAATAACATTAGTCTATTGTAGCTCATAAAGTCTTTTGCTCTAAAATTACTGACAGTTTACCACTTGCAGAGTTCAGACCTCCTAAGTTTCCTCAATGCATTCTGGTTTCATTTTAAATACTTTGAAAAGAGGCGAAGGTCATCTTACAAAAAGTAACTTTGAGATACCATTCAGCTCTAATAACTAATAAAGTGAATGAAGCTTTACTTACTCATTCTTATTTTCCTCTTTTCTTTGGTACCCCTTTCGCTGAATGGTTATACTTTATAGTTACCTCTTACAGTTATTTCCAAAGTAAGCATTTTATTGTGCATCCCTATTTTTTAAATTAATAAATTCCTTCAATGTATGTTGATTTATTTACTAAAATGTTGTATATATATATTATGAACTAGATAAATAAACACTTTAAAGAATGATCTAAAATAAATGTAATGGTGAAACTCTGTCTCTACTAAAAATACAAAAATTAGCCAGGTGTGGTGGCATATGCCTGTAATCCCAGCTACTCGGGAGGCTGAGGCAGGAGAATCGTGTGAAACCAGAAGGCGGAGGTTACAGTGAGCTGAGATCACGCCATTGCAGGTAGACCTGCATATTAATTTGGCCCTTTGAAAATTAATTTTGCAATGCCAAAAGATGTATATTGTCCTTGATCTAGTAAATTCTCTTCTGTTAACTTATCCTACAGAAGTAGAAAACAAAGATTTAGAGACCAACATGTTTACTGGCACACTAAATAAAGCATTGAGATTTTTTAAAACAGATTTTACAATACAAAAATAGATAAATTACAATATATCTACAAAATACATTGTTGTTCAGCTTTACAATTTTATGTTTATTAGGAGAGCTTGGTGCTATGATTATTGCTTATATTTAAGTCATCAATGAAAAAAGCGGGATGTGCAGTCATATGCTATAGTAATGACAATAAACAAGAGGGAAAGAAAAACATAGAAAAAGGCTCTAGGTGGAAATAAACAAAAATTCTGAGTTATTTTTCTTGGTTTGCAGGTCTATGAATGCTTTTAGTTCCTTTCTATAGTTTCTATTTTTAGATGTCTCTTCAAATTTATATCCATGTAACTAATATTGAGGAAGTACAGTGTTCCAGACACTGTCCTAAGAGCTTGGATAAAGTAATGATAAAAACAAAATTTCTACTTTCAATAGGATTGCCAGATTTAGCAAAGAAAAACATAGCACATCCAGTTAAATTTAAATTTCAGATAAACAATGACTAGGTTTTACTATATGTATAGTATTTTATCGGCCACCCTAACTCTCAGGGAGTGTAATTTTGTGGGAGATAAATTTTCTACAATGAACATGAAACTAACTTTTATAGTTTATTTTTTATTTAATAAAATATACATAACATAAAATAAGCTATTTTAACCATTTTAAAATGTACAATTTAGTATATTAAATTCATTTATGATGTTATACAACTATCACTACTATTTAGTTCCAGAACTTCTTCATCACCTCAAAAGAAAAACTCCTTGTACATTAAGAATTTACTTCCCATTCTCCATTCTCTCCAGTTCCTGGCAACCACTAATCTGCTTTCTGTCTCTATGGATTTGCCTATTCCAGACATTTCATATAAATGTAATCATACAAGATGCTGTCCTTTGTGTCTGGCTTCTTTCACTTAGGATAATGTTTTTAAGGTTTATTCATGTTATGTCATGTACAAGAATGCCATTTCCTTTTATGGCTGAATAACAGTCCATTGTATGTATCTATCACGTTTTGTTTATCTGTTTATCTATTGATGGACATTTGACTTGTTTCTAACTTCTGGCTAAAATTAATACATATTGTGAAATATGTATTAATTTTATACCTTTAAAAAATAAGTTGTACTTAAACCATTATTCCCAAGAGATGATAAAACCCTTTTTCAGAGCTGATATGGTTTGGCTGTATCCTGATCCAAATCTCATCTTAAATTGCAGCTCCCATAATTTCCACATGTTGTGGGAGGAACCCTGTGGGAAGTAATTGAATCATGGCAGTGGGTCTTTCCCATACTGTTCTTGTGATAGTGACTAAGTCTCATGAGATCCGATGGTTTTATAAATGGGAGTTCCCCTGCACAAGCTTTGTCTTTGCCTGCTGCCATGTAAGACGTCCCTTTGCTCTTCCTTTAACTCCTACCATGACTTGAGGCCTCCCCTGCCATGTGGAACTGTGAGTCAGTTAAACTTATTTCCTTTATAACTTACCTAGTCTTGGGCATGTTTTTACTACCAGCATGAGAACAGACTAATACAAGAGCTACTTCAGTGTTACGTGGTCAAATAAAGATTAGTAAGAAGCTAATACAATATCTACTTCAGTGTTATATGGTCAAATAAAGATTAGTAAGAAGATGGCCAGGTAATATTCAGTCAACACAAAATAATGTATTGAGCAAAGTATAATGCTAGGTTTTTTGGAAGGTAAAAAGAAGCATAAAATGTAAATCTTTCCATCAATAAGTTTATACCAAATTCTGGAAAATGAAAGTCAAAAGTCCAGCGTTTCATCACAAGCAAGGCTACTCTGTCTCTCAGTCAGAAGCAGCTGAGCTTATGTTACCAACTCAGGGCTTCCGCTAGAACAATAAGTAGGGTGCATCACATCTGCATGATTAAAATGCTTATCAAAAAAAAGCATGCTTCCTAGAAAAATGAAAGTGAGAACTTTATCCAAAGGTAAATAATGGTTTTCAATCCTTAAAGCTACCAAACGACCAGAAATATTGGAGTCCCTTCTGAGAACCTCCTCACAGCACAGTCTAAATTAACTATTTTCTGACTTCCCATTTTGAGCAATCATTCTTTTGTTTCAGGTCCTCTGAGGTTTTCAGACTTACATCAGCAAATTCTTCCTTCCAACAGCTGGGGAAAGCCGGCTTCCTAAACCTCTTGCTGGCATCATCATAGAGCATTATGAAGCATAAGTGACAGAAGCAGACTTGGGTGGTACCGGGATGCTTCTTTCTCTGTTGGCAGAACTCTAAGTGGCCAATGCCTGACCTAAAGCCAAGGAGACACAGAGGGGCGAGATAGGGTGGTGATAAGCAGAGTCAGAGACTCAAGATTCCCCAAGTGTCTTCTATGGTACAATTGGTTCATATTCTGTCCCAGAACCTGCCACCACTTCCTTGTTCACCCTTCACCCTTGTTCAAGTTATCTGTTCCGCCTTACCTCCTACTGCCCACCAGCTGAATAAAATTGTATGTCGTCTTCCTTTAAGGCTCAATGCAAATCCTACCTTTTCCAAAGAGGTCTTTCTGATCTTCCCTTCTGCGATAAAAATCAATGTGATTTCTTCCTTCTCTGGACTTTTTAATCTCACCATATTTGTTATAATTACTGGATATTTTATTTGTTTTACATTTTTAAGTGTATATATTTCTGGGGCATAGAAGATGTTTTGATACAGGCATACGATGTGAAATAAGCACATCGTAAAGAATGGGGTATCCATCCCCTCAAGCATTTATCCTTTGAGTTACAAACAATCCAGTGACACTCTTTAAGTAATTGCTGGTTGTTATGAATCATGCTGCTGGCTTATTCTGTTGCTACAATTGCAATACAATTGTCAACACTTGATTTTATTAACTCATCCATTCCTTTAACAAATATTTACTGAATATGAGATGCCCAGGGACCATATACCGGCTTGTTTCTCTACTGACTCAGACTACTCTTTTTGTTCTCTTTTGCCAGCACAGCTTTCCCACCATCCCTTAAGAATTGCTGTTTTCTAGAAGTTTGCTCTCAAGTTTCTCCCTTCTCTTACTGGGGAGAGGTAACATCTGACATAGGTGCAATTGCTTCCCTCTCAGGAGCCAATGGTAGATACTAGTCATCATTCATGGAACTCCTTCCCACTCTGCCTAGGGGTAGCCTTAAATTCTTTCCCAACACAGCACCTTAAAAAGCTCTCAATTATTTGGATCTGATAAGTGACATAAAATCTTTCTGTGATCCCTGTCCCTCTCTCCCATTTAATAATACATCTGTGAAGATGATTCCCAAACTCTATCACCAGCCTGATATTTCTCTTGAATTCTAGATACATATTTCCCATAACCTATAGTCTTTTTTCTGCTTACTTTGTCAAACTCAGTTTTGTCCAAAACCTTACTTACCATATATGCCATAAAACCTGGCCTTGGGTATTACTATTTACACAATCACTCAGCCTAGAGACTTCATACTTATTTCTACTTTCACTACTCTCTTGCTGCCCATCTCCATATGCTGTTGATCATAGGTTATATTAATTCCACTTCATGAATGCCTTTTAAATATACAATTTCTTATCCTTTTCCACATCCTTTTCCATTTCCTTTCATTTAGGCCTTCATGGATTGCCTACATTGATTCTTGCAAGAGTCTATCATTCTCCATAAATGAATCACTCTCCTCTCCAAATTATCCTCTTCTTTGCTATCAATTGTCTTCCTAAAGCACCTACCTGGCCATGTTAGTGGTTTTGTTCATTCCCTTTCATGGATCCCCAAAATTCTTAAGGGACTTCAAGAGGAAATACCAAATTCCTTTTTAGCATGGTATCCAGAGACCTTTGCACTCTGGCACCAAACTACTTTTCCAAATACATTTCTCATCATTCTCCATTTCCCAGCTTTCTGCTTAAGTATACAGTACAAGCTACTCTCTAAATACATCATGAACTGTCACGCCTGTGTGTCTTTTCTCCTGCTGTATTGCCTGTTCAGAACATTTTTCCCCACTAACTGTTGGGGAAATTTACTTTCAGTGCTTAGCTTTCCCCATCCTCCATCCCCTTTACCTCTCTCCACCTCTAGCCCAGTCTCCATTAATGGTCTACCTTGCTCTGTCATATGATGGTCTGTTGGGTCTACCCACCAGGCTGGTGAGTCCTAGAGTACTCTTGTTCATTTTTCATCCATAATATGAATTGCAGAGTTCTAATACATAGTAAAGGATCAGTAAATGTTCTTGGCATATGCGAAACAGAAGCATACACTATATTCTAAGTCACTTTTCTCTTTGAAGAGTAGCTTGAGAAAAGTAAAAAAAAAAAAAAAAAAAGAGTAGCTGGTTAGTAAAATATGATGATTATTTTAGCTTGTATTTGAGTCTCATCCACAAGGTCATTAACTGGAAATTGTTGACTTGCCAATATTTTTCCCAAGCCTCCAGTTAAATATTTTTTGGAAAGTTATACAGAGTTGTGGCAATGAATCCTGACTTTGTAAAACAAAATTGTCCCATTATTTTCTTGGAGAAATAAAAACAAAACCATCAAAGTTTGATTGACAGCAATAGGAAAAACCCTTTTGTTTTGTGTAATCTGGTGTTTTCATTAAGTAATTTGCTGAGGAGGAAAAGAGTCTTTGTAGGGGGTTCCAGAGGCATTCTGCTCAAGAAAATCTGATTAATTTAATTAGTAGAGTTAGAGTCTCCAACCTTACCCATAAAAGCCATCCCTAGAAAAAAAGGACTTCACAGTCACAAGCTGCTTCCGCTTCTGGAGACAAATCCAATTTCATGTTGTCTATGCAACCCTGGAAGAAAATCATGACACTGTCAGACTGAAATATCTTTTAAAGAGGAAAACCTTTGTTTTGGCAGTGGTTAAGCATAATAATATGATAAAAAAAAATTTTTGTCTATGTAATGACATACCCCTTTACTATAAAATATAAAAATTTTGGAAGATACAGCAGAGGGTTAATGCATACTGGGCTTTAAAATTAAAGTTAAAGTAGCTCTGTTGGTGGCAGTTTTCCTCTAAACCAACCTAGCAATATTTACTTGCATTATAAGGCTGTATTTAATAAGGAAAATGGGATTGATGAATTATAATACATTGTAGTTTATGAGAGAATAAAGGTCTCCAGTACAGATACTGCTGTCAGCAGTTCTCACTGGAATTCCTTCATGGATTCTGGAGGTTGATTTAAATTATTCAATCCAAAATTTAAGTAGAAGCATTAAGAAATGGATCAAAACAGAGAAAGATGGAAAAAAATCCCACAAAGCTAAGATACCAGTAAATGAATCTTTCCTACAAAGAAAAAAATGCCAGCTTACAAATGAGCACTCTCTTTAGTTAGCAGACTAAATCAGTGTGCAGGCCTAAATAAAGGGAACAATGGACACCTTCTGACACCAGGCTGTGTGTCTGGTGAGCATCCCTCAGTGCAAATGTTAGTACTGTGCAAGTATTTATTGTGTTTCTATAAAGTCCTAATGAGCTCCTTGGGTGAGAGTGAAACCCTTTGCTTTTTCACACTGTGCTCAAGACCCCTAAACTTCATGGGGTCAAATCTAAAGAAAGGGTAATGGACCATGAGGTCCAGCTTAATAGACCTGATATTAACACAGCAGCAAGAATGTCACCAAATGCAAAGTTTAGGCCAAGCAATGAATGAAGTATTTGTTACACTTAAATAATATACAAAGGTTATAACAGAGTAGTGGCACTATATCAATGTCATCATTGCAGGACTTTAAAAATCTCCCATGTATGAAATAACTCTGTAATGCATCTTTTGATTATAATAAATGAATTTGCTTTCAAGAGCACATAATAAATTACAATATAAAGTTATACAACTGTGTGACTATCTGTAATTATTTTTAGATATTGAAAATCTCATGCTCTTATAGTGAGGATACCATCAGTATCTAAAACTCATGTAAAAGAAATGCATTGTATTCCTCATATTGGTTATAGTTTATATACTTAAATGAACATTTTCTAAAATTGAAACATTTTTCTTTTACTGTGATCTGGTTTCCTTAGGATAGAACAGATATTCCTTGCTTTGGAATAAGTAAAACATCACCACACTGAAGATGACATCATAAAGCAGAACCACTTGTGTAAATATAGGACCCTTTCACCAGACTCCCTCATCCATGGAGTTGTTGGCTCATCACAGTAACCCTTGTCTTTTATTACAGTGGAACTTCAGTTCAGATGATGCAATGAAAGCTACAGACCTAGGATCTGAAAACTCTGCACTCCATGATTTGATTTGTAAACTAACATTAACGATACCATCACTCACTCTCTCATGGCTAAGAATGGGAAGACCTAGGGATATGAACTAGTAAAAATATTGTATGGTGGCTCGCCTTTCGCATGTTTATTTTCTTGCTGGGTTAACAAAATATTTTTCTTTGGAATTGACTCAAATAGCTTATAAATTATTTGAGGATGGGACTATGTCTCTACTTTCTGCTGTTTTATGTTTCTATTCCCCAGCACTAAAGACACAGCCATAGTATTCTCTACTTACTCCACATCTAATGGATATATATGGGAAATGTTAGTCATAACTTCCCAACTCTCCTTTTTTTCTATGACTTGATTGCCACGAAAGTGAAAAATTGGCATTTACTCATAAATTTCAGATAGGATATTGTCAAATTGGTCAGCTAACATATATTCTCATAAACTTTCAGTAGATTACTAACTGCTAACTTCCCATTTCACTTGGCATTTTTTATTCAATTTCCAGGAGTTAGCCCCATCCACTAATTTTTGGAGATTAGTGGAATGACACTTTCATATTTGTAAAATTAGATGAGGTTCAATTAGATGAAAAACCACACAGGTTTCCGATAACTACTTTCAACATTGAAATACATGAACCAAGGACATTTACAAACCAAAAAAATAACCAAAACTCTTAAGTGCTGTGGTTAACTGCCATCGAATTTCTCTTTGACTAATAAAAATGGTGGGGAAATGACATTATTTTACTTTACTTGTTGTCATTTTCAAAGAAATACAGAGAAATTTAGAAATGAAAGCCAATTAATTTTTAATAATAAAGAGGAAACCAAAAGCAGGTTATCTGTTGATGAGATTGACCCTAAAGAAAGGATCCTAAGAGCTAGCCCAATGCATTTAATACAGGAGCATAAAAAATACAGCTGCCTAAAAATACCATTTCCACCAACCTCCCAGAATGTCTAGAACTTCTGTAATTGGAGTTATTGCTGTGTATTAAGACAGTTTTTGGTCAGCTGCAGTGGCTCACGCCTGTAATCCCAGGACTTTGGGAGGCCGAGGTGGTCAGATCACTGAGGACAGAAGTTTGAGACCAGCCTAGACAACATGGTGAAACCCTGTCTCTACGAAAAATACAAAAAATAGCCAAGCATGGTGGCAGGTGCCTGTAATCCCAATTATTCCAGAAGCTGAGGCACGAGAGTCTCCTGAACCCAGGAGTCAGAGGTTGCAGTGAGCCAAGATCATGCCACTGCAGTCCAGCCTGGGTGACGGAGTGAGACTCTGTCTCAAAACAAACAAGCAAACGAACAAAACAGGTTTTAACAGATGCCCATTAAAATGCTTACAAAATACATTTACCCAACAATATCCATTCTCTCTCCAATTTGTATTAGCCAAGAGCAGGACATAGCCCAGAGCAAATTGTTTGAACCAAAGGAGAGTACAGCCTTGAGTAAAGTAGGATGTGAAAGGAATTCTGGAGAGCCAGGAGGCCCCAAAGACAATGGCTGTGAGAGGAAGACCCAACCTAAGGGAGTGGGGTTGTACTAAAGACTTTGCCTTCTTTGAAACTGGGCATAAAGCCTGGTTATACCTATTAGTAAACTGTTTCTAAATGTTTCCCTACAATTAGAAGCTCTTTAAGGAATTTAGATTTATACTTCCTGGCTTAAACATACAGAGGGGCAGTTTTTATACTAAAACAAGTGTATGATTCATTTCTTCTGATGTACTTTTAGAAGTAAGACCAACACAGATGTTAGAAAAGAGATACTCCTACATCCAGCTAAGACAGAGTAATAGGGACCAGATTTATCCCTCCATCACACACACACATACACAGACACACGTGGAATAATGATTTTTAAGACATTTAACTTTAGAAAATGAAGGACAGTGATGACTGAAATAATTTTTAACAGAGTTTGGTTTTAGAGCAGTTTTAGGTTCATAGCAAAATTGAAAGTACTCCCTACTGTCCCCCACCTTGCCCCCAACAGACACACTGTCAACATCCCAAACAAGAATGGTTCATTTATTACAAGCAATGAACCTAAACTGACACATCATTATAAATCAGAGTCTATAGTTTACATTACAGTTCACTCTTGGTGTTTTATATTCTGAGTCTTGACAAATGTATTAATATAATAGTATCACAGAGAATAGTCTCACTACCCTAAAAATCATTCCTTTCCCCAACCCCTGGCAAGCACTGATCTTTTTACTTGTCTTCATGATTTTGCCTTTTCCAGAATGTTATTTAGTTGTAATCAGAGTATATAGCCTTTTCAGATTGACTTCTTTCCCTTAATAACATGTATTTTAGGTTCTTCCATGTCTTTACATGGCTTGATAACTCATTTCCTCTTAGTGTTGAATAATATTCCATTGTCTAAATATACCATAGTTTATTTATTCACCTACTGAAGGACATACTTCCGAGTTTTGGCAATTATGAATAAAGCTGCTATAAACATTTGGGTGCAGGTTTTTGTGTGGGCTTAGCTTTTTGATTCATTTGAGTGAATACCAAGGAATGTGATTTGCTGGATTATATGGTAAGAGCATGTATAGTTTTGTAAGAAACCACCAAACTGTTTCTTCAATCATGGCTGTACCATTTTGCATTTCCATCAGCAATGAATCAGAGTTCCTGTTGTTCCACATCTTCGTAAGAATTAGGTGTTGTCAATGTGTTGGACTTTTGCCATTCTAATAGATGTGTAGCAGTATCTTGTTCTAATTTGCAATTCCCTAATGACATATGATGTTGAGTATCTTTTTACATCCTTATTTGCCATCTGTGTATCTTCTTTTGTGAGGTGTCTATTCATACTTTTTTTTTTTTTTTTTTTTAGACAGAGTCTCACTCTGACCCCAGGCTGGAGTGCAGTGGTACAATCTCAGCTCACTGAAACCTCTACCTGCCAGGTTCAAGTGATTCTCTTGCCTCAGCCTCCTGAGTAGCCAGGACTACAGGCACACGCCACCACACCTGGCTAAGTTTTGTATTTTTAGTAGAGACAGGGTTTCACCATGTTGGCCAGGTTGGTCTCAAACTCCTGACCTCAGGTGATCCACCTGCCTCAGCCTTCCAAAGTGCTGGGATTATGGGTGTCAGCTACCATGCCTGACCTATTCAGATCTTTTGCCCATTTCTTCATGAGTTTGTTCATTTCTTATTGCATTCTAAGTTATTTATATATCTTGAATGTATTCTCTTGAATGTCTTTCTCTGGTATATCCTTTGCAAATGTTTTTCTCCTTTGTGGGTTAACCTCCATTCTGTTGACAGTGTTTTACACAGAACAGAAATTTAATTTTAATGAAGTCCAGTTTATCAATTATTTCTTTCCTGGAGCTAAAAAGTTGTCACCTTACCCAAGATCATCTAGATTTTCTCCTGTGTTATCTTATAGAAGTTTTTTGTTTTGTTTTTAATTTCAACTTTTGTTTTAGATACAGGGGGTCCACATGCAGGTTTGTTACATGGGAATATTGCATGATGCTGAGGTTTGTGACATGGATCCCGTCACCCAGGTAGTGAGCACAGTATCCAATAAGTAGATGAGATTTGGGTAGGGACACAGCTAAACTATATAAGAAATGTTTATCAGCAAAGAAAAAGCCTTGGCTATACTCTGAAAGTTTGACTATGAAATTACATATTTATGTGTTTCAATTTAAAACCATTAAAAACTTGGCTGGATGCAGTAGCTCATGCCTGTAATCCCAACACTTTGGGAGGCCAAGTTGGGCAGATCGTTTGAGGTCAGGAGTTCAACTGGCCAACATGTTGAAACCCCGTCTCTACTAAAAATACAAAAATTAACCAGGCATGGTGGCGGGTGCCTATAATCCCAGCTACTTAGGAGGCTAAGGTGGGAGAATCACTTGGACCGAGAGGAAGAGGTTGCAGTAAGCCGAGATTGTGTCACATACTCTAACCTGGGTGACAGAGTGAGACTCTGTCTCAAAAAAAAAAAAGCTAATTACGGTCATGCCTCACTTAGTAACAGGAGTGGTTACTAAGTGGTTCCTAAGAAGTGGCCGTTAGATAATTTGGTCATTGTGTGAACATCATAGAGTGTACTTACGCAAACCTATATGCATAGGCAATATGGTATAGCCCATAGCTCATAGGCTACAATCTTGTACAACATGTTACTACACTGAATACTGCGGGTAATTGTAATGCAATCGTAAGTATTTATATATTAAAACATAGAAAAGGTAATGTATTATACTATGACATTACAATATCACTAGACAATAGGAATTTTTCAGTTCCATTATAATATTACAGGATCGCCATCATATATATGTGCTTCATCATTGGCCAAAGCATTGTCATGCACTGCCTGACTGTAATTGTGAATAATTTTTATATATAGAAAAAGGTAATTAATAAAATAGATGACAAATGATTGATAATTAGATCACTCTATCAATTACAGATCCAATTTCCTTGGTTAGTAAGACATAATGGTTGAGAGCACAGACTCTAGAACCAGATTGCCTAGGTCAAATTATGGTTCCATCACTTATGAGCTTTGTGGCTCAGGCAAGTAGTCAAATTAATCTCTTTGTACTTTAGTTTTATCACCTTTTAAAGGGGGCTAATAATAGAACCTATCTAGGAGATTTAGCTTAAGAATGAAATTAGTTAGTGTATATATAAAGAACTTGGAGGAACACCTGACCCAATAAATGCTATATAAGTGTTGGCCATTACCAGTGTAGCTATTAGCAGTACTAGTAATGGAACTAGTACTACTACCAATACTGATAGCTGTATTGTGCAAGGGAGAAAGACAGAAGGATGGGAATAAGAGAATGTATTTGCAAGAGGGAATGACCTACAAATCGTGCCAACTGGAAGTGTAGTGCATTTGGGAGAGATAAACAATGAGGCAGTCTTAGGCTTGATGGTGAAGTTACAGTGTAGTAACATGTTGTTTTTCTGTTATTCTATTCCTTTTTTTTTTCATTGTTTAGGCATCACATTTTATTTTTATTTTTTAATATATTTTGTGTTTTAGGTTTTGGGGTACATGTGAAGAACATGCAGGGTTGTTACATAGGTACATACATGGCAATGTGATTTGCTGCCTTCCTCCCCATTACCTATATCTGGCATTTCCCCCCATGTTATCCCTCCCCAAAGCCCCACCCCCCACTGTCCCTCCCCTAGTTCCCCCGCCACAAACCTCAGTGTGTGATGCTCCCCTCCCTGTGTTCGTGTGTTTTCATTGTTCAACACCTGCCTATGAGTGAGAATGTGCAGTGTTTGATTTTCTGTTCTTGTGTCAGTTTGCTGAGAATGATGGTTTCCAGGTTCATTCATGTCCCTACAAAGGACACGAACTCATCGTTTTTTATGGCTGCATAGTATTCCGTGGTGTATATGTGCCACATTTTCCCTGTCCAGTCTACCATCGATGGGCATTTGGGTTAGTTCCAAGTCTTTGCTATTGTAAACAGTGCTGCAGTGAACATTCGTGTGCATGTGTCCTTATAATAGAATGATTTATAATCCTTTGGATATATACCCAGTAATGGGATTGCTGGGTTAAATGGAATTTCTATATCTAGGTCCTTGAGGAATTGCCACACTGTCTTCCACAATAGTTGAACTAATTTACACTCCCACCAACAGTGTAAAGATGTTCCTATTTCTCCACATCCTCTCCAGTGTCTGTTGTCTCCAGATTTTTTTAATGATCATCATTCTAACTGGCATGAGATGGTATCTCAATGTAGTTTTGATTTGCATTTCTCTAATGACCAATGATGATGAGCATTTTTTCATGTTTGTTGTCCTCATATATGTCTTCTTTTGAAAAGTGTCTGTTCATATCCTTTGCTCACTTTTGAATGGGCTTGTTTGTTTCTTGTAAATCTGTTTTAGTTCTTTGTAGATTCTGGATATTAGCCCTTTGTCAGATGGGTAGATTGCAAAAAATTTTTCCCATTCTGTTGGTGGCCAATTCACTCTAATGACTGTTTCTTTTGCTGTACAGAAACTCTGGAGTTTAATTAGGTCCCATTTGTCTATTTTGGCTTTTGTTGCCAATACTTTTGGTGTTTTAGTCGTGAAGTCCTGGCCTATGCCTATGTCCTGAATGGTTTTGCCTAGATTTTCTTCTAGGGTTTTTATGCTGTTAGGTCTTATGCTTAAGTCTTTAATCCATCTGGAGTTAATTTTAGTGTAAGGTGTCAGGAAGGAGTCCAGTTTCTGCTTTCTGCATATGGCTAGCCAGTTTTCCCAACACCATTTATTAAACAGAGAATCCTTTCCCCATGCTTGTTTTTGTGAGGTTTGTCAAAGATCAGATAGTTGTAGATATGTGGCATTGCCTCCGAGGCCTCTGTTCTGTTCCATTGGTCTATATCTCTGTTTTGGTACCAGTACCATGCTGTTTTGATTACTGTAGCCTTGTAGTATAGTTTGAAATCAGGTAGTATGATGCCTCCAGCTTTGTTCTTTTTGCTTAGAATTGACTTGGCTATGCAGGCTCCCTTTGGTTACACATGAAGTTTAAGGTGTTTTTTTTCAGTTCTGTGAAGAAGGTCATTGGTAGCTTGATGGGGATAGCATTGAATCTATAAATTATTTTGGGCAGTATGGCCATTTTCACAATATTGATTCTTCCTAACCATGAGCATGGAATGTTTCTCAATCTGTTTATGTCCTCTCTTATTTCGTTGAGCAGTGGTTTGTAGTTCTCCTTGAAGAGGTCCTTTATGTTCCTTGTTAGTTATATTCCTAGGTATTTTATTCTCTTTGTGGCAATTGTGAATGGCAGTTCATTCTTGATTTGGCTCTCTTTAAGTCTGTTATTGGTGTGTAGGAATGCTTGTGATTTTTGCACATTGATTGTTATTCCATTCCTAATGCACCCTCTACCTCTAATTCTATCTGCTCTCTTGATCATTTATTATATATCAGGTTTGAGATGCTGATGAACAGTTTAAAAGTGATCTCAAAATTTCACAAATTTTTAATTTATCAGGAAATTCTGATATGTAAATAATATGTTATTAAGAATATACATGCTGTTAAGAATGTATTATATATTCTATGTATAAAAATATTATTGATGAAAAGAACAGGATGCAAGAAACTGACCTGAGAGAGTATGATGGAAAGAGATAATTGAGCTGGATATTAAGGATGAATAAGTGTTTATTCATAAATAGCAGCATAAAGTAGCATCCCACATGCCTAATTGCCATCACTAGACTTACTAGACAAGGCAATCAGAGTGCCCTTTGCAAGTAGTTAGAACAACAAAGAAACCTTCTGACTACACTAAAAGATTTGAAAAGTATAACATTTATATCACAAGGTCATGGTTATTTTCTATTTGATTTATCCTTGATAAAACTCTAAAATGTCACTGAGCCAAACCACCCTTAAGTCAAATGACTTCTGAAATACCTTTTTCTTCTACATTCCTATTTTTTAGCTTTCTAACTTAGACAACTGGCAAGATAAAAATGAACATGAAATGTTGAGAACAACCAAGAAAAGGCTATAACCATTGTTCACTGTCTTTCCCTTCAACACAGTACAATAAAAAGAGGTTCCATAAAATAATTTCACTTTGATACATGTATTGTGGGCAATCTCATTCTGGCATTTTCATTCTGTGCCTCATGTTGACATTATCGACATGAGGGAGGGAGAGAACTATCTTTTTTAAGGAAGGTTCACTAAATATTTGAAATTAACAATGATGAGATCAAGCATGCAGCTGTAGAATTCAGCATAGAAAAGCAGCTATAGCACAAGTCCTGAAGTTAACTAACCCTCAGATTCAACTTCTGCTCCACTACTTACTCACTTTGTGACAGTGGAAAAGTTACTAAACTGTGAATTTCATTTGTAAAATGCAGATACTAATTCTTACCCTCTACCATTTCTAGAATATCAAGTAAAATTTGTAACAGAATACTTGTACCTTGTAGATATTTAATGAATGTTTCTTGAATGAATAAACTGCTCCTCATTCCTCAGCTTTTTGAAAAATACTTTATTAGTTTTTCATTACAACAGTAATTATATTTGTCTGCTATGGTTGCCATAAGAAAGTACCACAAATTGGATGGTTTAAGCAACAGTAATGTATTGTCTTACAGTTCCAAAGGTTGGAAGTCCAAAATAAAGGGGTTGGCAGGGTTGGTTCCTTCTGAGAGCTGAGAGAGAAGGATCTCTTCAGGCCTCTCTCTGTGGCTTGTAAATGGTTACCTTCTCACTGTGTCTCTTTACATTGTCTTCCCTTTATATATGTCTGACTCTGTGTCCATATTTCCCCTTTTTATAGGGCACCAGTCATAAGGACACCTACTCCAGTATTATCTCATCAGAACTAATTATATCTGTAATGACCCTGTTTCCAAATAGGTCAAATTCTGAAGTACTGGGGGTTAGGACTTGAACATATGAATCTTGGGGGATGAATTTCAATCCGTAGCAGTAATAAAGGCTCTCTGTAATAATTCAAGCAATATAGGGATATAAAAAATTAATAGTCTCCTATTATTCTAAGTGAAGTAACTCAGGAATAGAAAACCAAATGTCAATATATTCTCACTCATAAGTGGGAACTAAGCTGTGAGGATGCAAAAGCATAAGAATGAGACAAGGGACTTTGGGGACTCAGGTAGTAAGAGTGGGAAGGGGGACAGGGATAAAAGAGTAGAAATTGTGTGCAGTGTATACCATTCAGGGATGGGTGCACCAAAATCTCACAAATCACCACTAAAGAACTTACTCATGTAACCAAACACCACCTATTCCCCAATAACCTATAGAAATTTAAAAAAAAATTTTAAAGAGTGAGATTAAGCTTCAAAAAAGTAACAGTCTCCTCCCCCAATCCAATCCCATTCCTCTGCTTTGACCAATTTTAACACTTTGGAAGTGTTGACACCCCCAAACCCTAGATACATCCTGATTTGGAATATATCTTTCTGTAAGTCTTTCTTATGTCTGCACACTCACACCCACCCACACACACACACCCCCATATACACACACAGGCCCACACAACACATATATACAGTCTTATATTAAATATATGTATAGTCTTTTTTATTTTTATAAAAATTAAATCAACCACAACCATACCATCCTGAACATCCCTATTTCATCTGATCTTAGAAGCTAAGCAGGGTCAAACCTGGTTAATACTTAGATGGGAGACCTCTTGGGAATACTGAGTGCCATGGGCTTGAGAAAAATATGCAAAATATTTTTTAAATAAATAAAAAATCATGTTATACATACTATTTAACTACTTGCTTTTTAAATTCACAATAAATCATGAATATTTTTCTAAGTCAATGAGTATAGATTTATGTAAATATTTGTATGATATTCTATAGTATAAATAAGCCATAATCTATTCAATACTTTTCCTATTGGCAGATACTCAGGGTGTGTCTTAGTCTGCTTCATGCTGCTGTTACAGAATACCTGAGACTGGGTAATTTATAATAAACACAAATTTATTTGACTCATGGTTATGGAGTCTGGGAAGTCCACGACCAAGGGGCCACATCTAGTGAGGGAAGAAGGGTGAAAAAGCAAAAGAACAATGAGAGGGAGACAAGGGGGCCAAATTCATTTTTGGTTTCTTTTATCAGAAACCCAGTCCCACATAACTAACCTACTCCTTTGATGATGGCATTAATCCATTCATGAGCATTGTTGTGACCTAATCACCTCTTAAAGACCCCACTTCAATCCTGTTGCATTGGGAATTAAGTTGCCAATCCAGAAATTTGGGGGGATACATTCAAACCAAAGCATGATGTATCTAGGATTCAGGGGTATCCGTGTTTAATGCAAAAATATACAGTTTTACATTTCTTTTTCCTCAAAAACTAGTGCTTTTATTTATGTAAGCTGGATTCTGAGAGATATCAATTCTAGGTCAAATATATGCACATTTAAATTTAATATTATCAGATGACTTTCAAAAATGTTTTAGCAAGTCACACACTCACCAAGAATGCTTAATAAGTATTCATTTTCCCCACACTTTTGTCAAAGTGAATTTGATCCAGTTTTTAAATCTTCTATTTCTCTGATACATAAAAAAATGCTATCTCTTTACTTTTCTATATACATAACCCTGACTACACTGAGGTACAGCATCTTTTCATATGTTCATTGGCTATTGGTATTCGTATTCCTCTTCTGATAATTGCTAGATCAAATTGTGTACATATTTTTCTATTATATTTCTTGTCTTTTATCCATTTGCAAGAGTCACTGTTACAAGGAAAATTAATACCTTGTCACATATATGGCAGATATTGTTTCCTAATCTATCATTTGTCTTTCAACTTTATAGTGGTGTCTTTTGCCATTCAGAAATATTATGTTATTATGTAGTCAGGTCTATCCATTTTTTCTAATGGTTTCTGGATTTTTCTGCCTTGCCTTTGACGGTCCCTGTCCTACCCCCAAGGTCATTCATAGTCTCTTTCATTATAGTTTGATGCTTTGTAGTTATATGTCTTTCTACCTAGATAATTTATACAGCTGGAATTTCTCTTTGTATTTGCTGTAAGTTCCAAATCTATGTTTTTCCTTTAAGGTGAATATTCCATTATTTTAACACTGTTTATAAGGTAATTCTTCCTTTTCCCACTAAACTGAAATGTCAGCATCATCGTATATTATTTATTTTGAAGAATATGTGAATCAGTTTCTGTGCTTTCTGTTCTGTTCCATTGATTGATTTATTCATTCTTGAGCCAATATTCACATTACTTTCATTGCAGTAGCCATACAGGGAGTTCTATTAGGTTGGTGCAAAAGTGATTGCAGGTTTTGCCATTGGTAAATTACTGTACACTAGTAATTGCAACCCCTGGAGTTACTTTTGCACCAACTTAATAAGACCTATTATTGTGTATGGTGATTTCCCCTTTACCATTTGTTTCCTTTCACAGTTTTCTTTAATATTTCTATACTTATTCTTTCGCATTAGCTTTATTTTGATAAGTTAAAAACAGCAACAATGGTAGGGCAAAATGGCTCACACCTGTAATCCCAGCACTTTGGGTGGCTGAGGCGGGTACATCACCTGAGGTCAGGAGTTCAAGATCAGCCTGGCCAACATGGTGAAACCCCGTCTCTATTAAAAATACAAAAATTAGCTGGGTGTGGTGACGCATGCATGTAATCCCAGCTACTCGGGAGGCTGAAGCAGGAGAATCTCTTGAACCCAGGAGGCGGAGGTTGTAGTGAGCTGAGATCTTGCCATTGCACGTCAGCCGGGGTGACAAGAGTGAAACTCCATCTGAAAAACAACAACAATAACAGCAATTAAATTCTGATAATCGTTTTAAATTTATAAACAAATGTGAGAATATTAATGATATTTCCTATCCAGGAATTACACACATCAGTCACATGAAGTAGATATGAAAGCTGTTGTTTAGAAAGGTTACATAACTTGCCTTGTAAGGCCACATAGCTGGCTAAAGACAGAAATTGTCTTTAATATCTCTCTGGTGCAAATTTCACATTAGTAACCCTTTCATTCATATCTGAGAAGGAATGTAATACATTAAATTACTGAGATTATCCTTGACTAAGCTATATGGCAGCTTAACCATTTACAGGGCAGTCAGATGCAAGCAGAGCTTGACTAAGCATGGCACCAGTTTATAAGCAAATTTCCAGCTTTCATCCCAATAAATTCTCATTATTCAAAATATCTAGATTGAATAGGATGAGAATAAACTTCCACTTAATAAGTATCTGGAACACTCTTGGCTCAAGCCTGTATTTACCTATATGAACTTGTGTCATTATAGATTAATTTTTGGTTTAAAAGTGTATTCTTCTAAAATGTAAATATTATTATAAAGATTACTACACATATTGGTGTGAATTGGTTTAATTGCTGCTCTTTTGACAACCAGCTGGCAAAGTCCCTATTGAAATTAAAATGTTTCTCTTGGAGGGGTGGGGCATGGAGAATGATTTTAGAAAACAGGGCACCACTTCAGAGTAGCCTAGGCTAATTAGAGTGCTGAGGGATATGGGGAAGCTGGAAAGATGGAGAGACTTGACAAGCTCAAAGAATCTCAGACCTGGGAAATACAGCAGAGTAAGAGCCACAGAGCCACAGCAGTTAGTTCACACTTTCCTTTGGGTTAAGAACTTTTTTGTTCAAAAACAGAGAAAGAACTTCTGTTCAGCCATCACTAGGTGACAAATGGAGAAAATCATCTCTACAAAATCAGATGTCTTCCTATATTCACAGCGTTTGTATGCCTCCCATGCTCAGAGGAGCCACTTCAATTAACAGGAAGTCCAGTCACCAGTTGCCATCACTCCTGCTCAAAAATAATGCCCTTCTCAGAACGTTTACAAAATTAAATCAAAGAACAGCAAGAAAACCAGTTTTAAGGGAAAAGCCTCTCCTGAAGGTGGAAATGAATTGACAAGAGATGGACCCACTAGGCAGCAAATAGGAAAACAGATAAAGAAAAAGCCAGTCAGATTAATAAGTTACCAAAGTCAGTTAACTGACCAATCAGTACTATGGAGCACCAGCTATGTATAAAATTCTGGTTAAATGGAGTTTTTAAAATTAGTTTAACAGACTGATATTGGGTACACATCACCTGGATGCCCAATGCTTCTGCACATCTCTATCCTCTTTTTGTTCTGGACAGAATAAAATTAGATTCTGCCCTATTTATTTATTTATTTTTATTATACTCTAAGTTCTGGGGTACATGTGTAGAACATGCAGGTTTGTTACACACGTATACATGTGCCATGGTGATCTACCACATCCATCCCCCTGTCGTCTACATTAGGTATTTCTCCTAATGCAATCCCTCCTCAATACCCTCACCCCCTGATATCCCTCTCCTAGTACCTGATCCCCTCAACAGGCCCCAGTGTATGATGTTCCCCTCCCTGTGTCTATGTGTTCTCGTTGTTCAATACCAACTTATGACTGAAAATATGCAGTGTTTGGTTTTCTGTTATTGTGTCAGCTTGCTGAGAATGTTGGTTTCCAGCTTAATCTATGTCCCTGCAAAGGATAAGAACTCATTCTGCTTATGGCGGTATAGTACTCCATGGTGTATATGTACCACATTTTCTGTATCCAGGCTATCATTGGTGAGATTCTGCCCTTTTTATTAAATGAAGTGGTGATGTTGCAATAAATTTTCTACTTATTTGGCTTGTGTTTTATGTATATTTCTTTAAATCACTGGATCAAAGGCACATTTTAACTATTTCCTCACTGAGATTCCTAAGATGGCCGATTAGGAACAGCTCTGGAGTGCAGTTCCCAGTGAGAATGCAGAGGGTGAGTGATCACTACATTTCCAAACGAATTTTTGCTGCCCACAGACGAGGAGATTCCCAGGTGGAAAAGTGCGACAAGTCTCCAGCATGGCTGTTTCAGCTGGTACAGCGGGTTTTCACACAAAAACTCACACAAATCTAGATACCGTTTCAACTGGCACCTGGAACACCTGGGAGACAGAGTCACCCATTCAACTGAAATAAAGGGGGCTGAAACAGGGCCAAGTGATCTGGCTGGACGGGTCCCAACCCACAAAGACCAGCAATCGGAAACATTCTGGATTGAGAGTTTCACAGCAAGCACAGCTGGACCTGGGATGGTCCAGCTCTGTTGGGGGAAGGACATCCCAATACCGAGGCAGTTCATCACTACTGAGGCAGTCCGCCATTACCGAGGCAGTCCACCATTACCAAGGCAGTCCACCATTACCGAGGCAATCCACCATTACAGAGACAGTCCACCATTACTGAGGCAGACCACCATTACCAAGGCAGTTCTAACTATACCTCTAAAAACAAAACCAGAAGGAAGTTCACACAGGAACTGGGTGGAGCCCACGGCAGTTCAGCAATGCCTCTGTTGGCAGACTGTGACTAGGCTACCTCCTAGCTGGGCAGGGTATCTCTGAAAAAAAGCAAGAACACATCAGGAACTTATAAATAAAGCCCCACCTTCCCAGGACAGAGCACCTGGGGAAAAAAGGTGGTTATGAGTTCTGCTGCAGCAGACTTAAATGCACCTGCCAAGCAGCACTGAACGGAACAACAGAGCTCAGAGCTCAGCTCTTAAGCTTCTATAAGGGACAGACTGTCTCCTCAAGCAGCTCCCCAATCCCCGTATATCCAAAGAGACACCTCATAAAGATTGCTCAGGCCAACATCTGGTGGGTATCCTTCTGGGACAAAGATAACAGAATAAGAAACTGGCAGCAACACTTACTGTTCTGCAGCTGTTGCAGGTGATCCACAGGCAAGCAGGGCCTGGAGTGGACCTCCATCAGTCCTACAGCAGAGGGGCCTGACTGTTAGAACGAAAACTAAAAAACAGAAAGAAATAACTTCATCATTAACAAAAAGGACGTCCACTTAGAGACGCCATCTGAAAGTCACCAACTACAAAGACCACAGATAGATAAAGCCAAAAAGATGGGAAGAAACCAGTGCAAAAAGGAAGAAAACACCCAAAACCAGAACACCTCTCCTTCAAGGGATCACAACTCCTCACCAGCAAGGGAACAAGGCTGGATGAAGAATGAGTCTGATGAACTGATAGAAACAGGCTTCAGAGAGTGGGTAATAACAAACTTCTCTGAGCTAAAAGCACATGTTCTAACCCAATGCAAAGAAACTAAGAATGTTGAATAAAGGTTTGATGAAATGCTAATGAGAATAAACAGTTGAGAGGAGAATATAAATGAATTGATGGAGCTGAAAAACGCAACACGAGAACTTCGTGAAGCATGCACAAGTATCAACAGCCGAATTGACCAAGCAGAAGAAAGGCTATCAGAGATTGAAGATCAACTCAATAAAATAAAATGAGAAGGCAAGATTAGAGAAAAAAGAGTAAAAAGAAAAGAACAAAGACTCCAAGAAATATGGAATTATGTGAAAAGACCTAATCTGCATTTGATAGGTATATCTGAATGTGATGGAGAGAATGAATCCAAGCTGGAAAATGCTCTTCAGGATATTAACCAGGAGAACTTCCCCAATCTAGCAAGGCAGGCCAATATTCAAGTACAGGAAATACAGAAAGCACCACAAAGGTATTCCTTAAGAAGAGCAGCCCCAAGGAACATAATCATCAGATTCACCAGGGTTGAAATGAAGGAAAAAATGCTAAGGGCAGCCAGAGAGAAAGGGCGGGTTACCCACAAAGGGAAGCCCATCAGACTCACAGCACATCTCTCAGCAGAAACCCTACAAGCCAGAAGAGAGTGGGGGCCAATATTAAATATCCTTAAAGAAAAGAACTTTCAACCTAGAATTTCATATCCAGACGAACTAAGCTTCATAAGTGAAGGAAAAATAAAATGCTTTACAAACAAGCAATTGCTTAGAGATTTCATCACCACCAGGCCTGCCTTACAAGAGCTCCTGAAAGAAGCACTAAACATAGAAAGGAACAACCAGTACCAGCCACTCCAAAAACGTACCAAATGGTAAAGAGCATCGACACAATGAAGAAACTGCATGAACTAATGGGCAAAACAACCAGCTGGCATCAAAATGGCAGGATCAAATTCACACATAACAATATTAACCTTAAATGTAAACAGGCTAAATGCCCCAATCAAAAGACACAGACTAGCAAATTGGATAAAATCCAAGAACCATCAGTGTGCTGTATTCAGCAGACCCATCTCACGTGCAAAGACACATATAGACTCAAAGGGATGGAAGAAGATTTACCAAGCAAATGGAGAGCAAAAAAAAGTAGGGTGACAGTCTTAGTCTCTCATAAAATGGACTTTAAACCAACAAAAATCAAAAGAGACAAAGAAGGGCATTAAATAAATGGTAAAAGGATCAATACAACAAGAAGAGCTAACTATTGTAAATATATACACACCTAAGGCAGGAACACCCAGATACATAAAGCAAGTTCTTAATGACCTACAAAGAGACTTAGACTCCCACACAATAATAGTAGGAGACTTTAACATTCCACTGTCAATGTTAGACAGATCAACGAGACCAAAAATCAACAAGGATATCCAGGACTTGAACTCAGATCTGGACCAAGCAAACCTAATAGACATTTACAGAACTTTCCACCCGAAATCCACAGAATATACATTCTTCTCAGCACCACATCGCACCTACTCTAAAATTGACCACATAATTGGAAGTAAATCACTCCTCAGCAAATGCAAAAGAATGGAAATTATAACAGTCTCTCAGACCACAGTGTAATCAAATTAGAACTCAGGATTAAGAAACTAACTCAGAACCATACAACTTCATGGAAACTGAACAACTGGCTCTTGAATGTTGACTGGATAAACAATGAAATGAAGGCAGAAATAAAGATATTCTTCAAAACCACTGAGAATGAAGATATAACATACCATAATCTCTGGGACACATTTAAAGCTGTGTCTAGAGGAAAATTTATAGCAATATATGCCAACATGAGAAACAAGGAAAGATCTAAAATTGACACCCTATCATCAAAATTGAAAGAGCTAGAGGAGCAAGATTAAAAAAACTCAAAATCTAGCACAATACAAGAAATAACTAAGATGAGAGCAGAACTGAAGGAGATAGAGACACAAAAAAACCTTCAAAAAATCAATAAATCCAGGACTTGGTTTTTTGAAAAGATCAACAAAACAGACCACTAGCCAGATTAATAAAAAAGAAAACAGAGAAAAATCAAATAGATGCAATAAAAAATGATAAAGGGGCTATCACCACTGATTCCACAGAAATACAAACTACCATCAGAGATTACTATAAACAACTCTATGCACATAAACCAGTAAACCTGGAAGAAATGGATAAATTCCTGGACACTTGCACCCTCCCAAGCCTAAACCAGAAAGAAGTTGAAACCCTGAATAGACCAATAACAAGGGCTGAAGTTGAGGCAGCAATTACCCTAACAACCAAAAAAAGCCCAGGTCCAGATGGGTTCGCAGCCGAGTTCTATCAGACAGACAAAGAGGAGTTGGTACCACTCCTTCTGAAACTATTCCAAACAATCTAAAAAGAGGGAATCCTTCCCAAATCATTTTATGAGACCAACATCAGCCGATACCAAAACCCGGCAGAGACTCAACAAGAAGAGAAAACTTCTGGCCAATATCCATGATGAACATAGATGAAAAAAATCTTCAGTAAAATACTGGCAAACCAATTGCAACAGCACATCAAAAAGCTTATCCATCACGATCAAGCAGGCTTGATCCAGGGGATGCAAGGCTGGTTCAACATGCACATGTCTATAAACGTAATCCACCACATAAACAGAACCAAAGACAAAAACCACATGATTGTCTCAATAGATGCAGAGAAGGCCTTTGACAAAATTCAACAGCGCTTTATGCTAAAAACTCTCAATAAACTAGATATCTACAGAACATATCTCAAAATAATGAAAGCTATTTATGACAAACCCACAGCCAATATCATACTGAATGGGCAAAAACTGGAAGTATTCCCTTTGAAATCTGGCACTACACAAGGATACCCTCTCTCACTACTCCTAATCAATATAGTATTGGAATTTCTAGCCAGAGCAATTGGCAAGAAAAAGAAATAAAGTGTACTCAGTTAGGAAAGGAAGACGTAAAATTGTCTATATCTGTAGATGATATGATTGTATATTTAGAAGTCCCCACCATTTCAGCCCAAAATCTCCTTAAACTGATAAGCAATTTCAGCAAAGTCTCAGGATACAAAATCAATGTACAGAAATCACAAGCATTCCTATACACCAATAACAGACTTAAAGAGAGCCAAATCAAGAACAAACTGCCATTCACAATTGCTACAAGAGAATAAAATACCTAGGAATACAACTAACAAAGAATGTAATGGACCTCTTCAAGGAGAACTACAAATCACTGCTCAAGGAAGTAAGAGGAGACACAAACAAATGGAAAAACATTCCATGTTCACTGTTAGGAAGAATCAGTATTGTTAAAATGGCCATACTGCCCAAAGTAATTTATAATTCAATGCTATGCCCATCAAGCTACTATGGCCCTCTTCACAGAACTGGAAAAAAACACCATAAACTTCATATGTAATCAAAAGAGAGCCTGCATAGCCAAGTCAATTCTAAGCAAAAATAACAAAGCTGGAGGCATCATGCTGCCTGACTTCAAACTATACTACAAGGCTACAGTAATCAAAACAGCATGGTACTGGTACCAAAACAGAGATATAGACCAATGGAACAGACCAGAGGCCCTGGAGGCAACGGTACACATCTACAACCATCTGATCTTTAACAAACCTGACAAAAATAAGCATGGGGAAAGGATTCCCTGTTTAATAAATGGTGTTGGGAAAACTGGCTAGCCATGTGCAGAAAACAGAAAGTGGACCCCTTCCTGACACGCTCAAATTAACTCCAGTTGGATTAAAGGCTTCAACATAAGACCTAACACCGTAAAAATCCTAGAAGAAAACCTAGGCAAAACCATTCAGGACATAGGTATAGGCCAGGACTTCATGACTGAAACACCAAAAGCATTGGCAACAAAAGTCAAAATAGACAAATGGGATCTAATTAAACTCCAGAATTTCTGTACAGCAAAAGAAATAGTCATTAGAGTGAACCAGCAAGCAACAGAATGGGAAAAAATTTTTGCAATCTACCCATCTGACAAAGGGCTAATATCCAGAATCTACAAAGAATTAAAACAGATTTACAAGAAACAAACAAGCCCATTCAAAAGTGAGCAAAGGATATGAACAGACACTTTTCAAAAGAAGACATATATGAGGCCAACTAACATATGAAAAAATGTTCATCATCACTGGTCATCAAAGAAATGCAAATCAAAACCACATTGAGATACCATCTCACGCCAGTTAGAATGGCAATCATTAAAACATCTGAAGACAACAGACACTGGAGAGGATGTGGACAAATAGGAACACTTTTACACAGTTGGTGGGTGTGTAAATTAGTTCAACCATTGTGGAAGACAGTGTGGCGATTCCTCAAGGACCTAGAAACAGAAATTCCATTTGTCCCAGCAATCCCATTATTGGGTATATATCTGAAGGATTATAAATCATTCTATTATAAAGACACATGCACATGTATGTTCATAGCACCACTGTTTACAATAGCAAAGACCTGGAACCAACCCAAATGCCCATCGATGATAGATTGGACAGGAGAAATGTGGCACATATACACCATGGAATATTATGCAACCATAAAGAACTATGAGTTCGTGTCCTTTGTAGGGACATGGATGAAGCTGGAAACCATCATTCTCAGCAAACTGACACAAGAACAGAAAATCAAACACCGCTTGTTCTCACTCATAGGCAGGTGTTGAACAACAAGAACACATGGACACAGGGAGGAGAGCATCACACACTCGGGTCTGTTGTGGGGGCCTTAGGGAGGGACAGCAGGGGGTAGGGAGTTGGGAAGGGATAACATGGGGAGAAATGCCAGATATAGGTGATGGGGATGGAGGCAGCAAACCACATTTTCATGTATGTACCTATGCAACAATTCTGCATGTTCTTCACATGTACCCCAGAACCTAAAGTGCAATAAAATAACAAATAAGTATTTCCTCAAATGGAATCAGGGCATGATGTGAACTGATGAGTGAATAGTTTTCATGATAAAGAAATTAATGTCAAATTATTATTTTAGAATGTAGGATAAAATATCAGTCACATGTTCATTAACTTATTAAGAAGATTAGCATCTATCCTTAATTTATATGTGTGTATAGGAAATTTACTTAAACATTTTTAAATGAAAGGAATATTTTTAAATGTGATACAAAAAAATGTCTATTATCAATTTAAAAGAAATTTCTCAGAATTCTACAATATTTTAATACAGCCAGGTGTCCAAAACAATTTGTAATAGACACATGCCTCCACTAAAAAAATATAAAAATTTAAAAAACTGTAAGAATGAAGTTTTGTGGAAGCGATACTGGATTAGAAGATACAAGTCCTGGGTTCTATACCAGGTTGTGACCTTGAGTTTGCTGTACCTTTCTAACCTTTTGTTTTCCTGTGCTGGGGTTATTACACATAGTTAATAAGAAGATGAAAACGAGATGAGGCGTAGTAATAGGCCTATAAACTGCAAAAAGCTATCAAATGCAAAGCATTCTATATCATACAAAATTAGTGTACTTTACTGTGGCATGCCTGCAAGTTTCTCTTATTGTTGACATCTTCCGTTCCTTGAAAGAAAATAGGATGTAAGGAACTGATAAAATTTTAAAAATTTAGTGCCAGTATCAAACTTTAAATTTAATAGAAAAGCTCACTAGCTGTAAGATTTTGTTTGTTTTTGTCCTGTAAATATACCATCTCTAAATCAATTTGTTTTTGTGAATTTGTTTTTTTAAGAATGAAGTTGCTTTACTGTACATATATAATCATTTCATTATCACACACCTAATTGATTCAAGACATTCTGGACTTGAAGATCCCCTTCCTGAATGCTCAATATGGCACTGATTGCTTTCAATTCAAACTCTTCCTGTCCTGGACACAGACAGCAAAGGCAGTGCTGCCACCATCAGGAAAGTGCAAGTCCCAGTATTTCCACTTAAACCAAACTTCTCCATGTTCCCCGCTTAGAACTCTTGTTACATCAGCTAAGGCATTGTATAGGCAATAGAATAAATGGAAAAGCTCCTTGGATGCATACAACTTAAATTTAAAGCTAAATATAATTACATTCTGTATCAGTAAGAAAAAAAGGCATCTGGAATAATACACTAAAGGCAAATTTTCTGGGTGCAAGGTATTACCAACATCATTTGTAGTCATTGATCTTAATTAAATATCTAGTAAGGAGCCTCCATGAAAATATTATCCCTGTCTATAGCACTCTCATGACTAAAATACAAAGGAAAAAGCTAAAGAAAATGGTAGCATGCATGCAGTACAGAATTTGGTTGGTATAATACATTTTCATGCCTATACTGTTATAGAAAAGTACAGATATATAAAGTGCTGCAATATTGTTCTTCTATTGAAAAAATAAAGGTTTCATGTTACAAGAGCATCACTCAAAGTGACCAGGAATATTCAATACTAACTTTTTTTTTTTTTTTTGAGACAGAGTCTCACTATTTCACCCAGGCTGGAGTACAGTGGCACCATCTCAGCTCACTGCAACCTCTGTCTCCCGGGTTCAAGCGATTCTTCTGCCTCAGCTTCCTGAGTAGCTGGGATTAAGGTGTGCCCCACCTTGCTCAGCCAATTTTTGTATATTTAGTAGAGACAGGGTTTCACCATGTTGGTCAGGCTGGTCTGGAACTCCTGACGTCGTGATCCGCCCACCTTGGCCTCTCAGTGCTGGGATTACAGGCGTTAGCCACCATGCTCAGCAATACTAACATTTTTAAAGTATTTTTTTCTTAAAACGAAGAGATTTTTATAATTATAAATCATAATTATATAAATATTATAGCTGTGTCTGAAGATTTGGACACAATTGATGGTTAAGTATATGTAGACACATAGGCTTTTCCAATTCTTATATTCAAAGGCTTTCCAGTTCTTGATCTAGAATTATCTTTGTAGGCATTAGAGGAAGCTAGAAAATGCTTTTTCTGGAGTCACAGCCTTGAGAAGAAAATTGTGAGTCACCATTAAACCCCTAGTTCATCCCATCCTTTATTTTAACCACTCAACTTTTTTCATTCCAAATAGTTCAAAGTTTCAAAATACCAAACCCTTTACTCAGGTGCACCCATACATTTCCCACTGAGTTTTTGTAAGTTGTATAAATATATCTGAAGCTACATTTATACCAAATGAATATGGTATTTGCTTACTTTATATCCAATTGATATTTGTTTGATGTAAAAGAAATTCCTTATAATTTTTATGAGAATTATTAAAGGTCCCAGAAAATTAATTTCAGGGCATATGTTTTTAATTGTTGACTTTCAACCTACTATTAAGCATTTATTATATGCTAGTCCCGGGTCTGAGGTATGAGGTGTGCCAAAATGAACAAGATACAATTTTCTTCACTCTAAAACTAAGAATTCATGAAGGAAAAATTTTCACCTCTAACCTATGAATGTATTTATTTGTAGATATTTCATGAACAAATCATAAGATAAACACGAAAGAGTATATTAGTAACAACTGGTGAAATCTGACAACTTTATTGATTTCCCTAATATGTTTGATCTGCCTATTAGGTACTCAAGTGTCACTACTCTATTTCAGTGTTGAGTAACATGAATTTTTTTTTCCATCAAATTACAGTATTCAGATCACGTCATTCTAAGTGTGTGATTCTTTAAAAAGAAAGATGCCATGATTTAACAACTCTTAAAAGGGCAAAGAGCACAGATGGGCTCAAAATTCCTGTACTCTCATCTCCTCTTTCTCGCAAACTTTCAATCCACAGCACACAGCTGTAGGAAGGTGTGTCACATAAGGGATTTGAATTACAGTCCTTCAGACCACCTTGCTTCCTCAGCTGGCATTGTCAGAATAGCTTCCCTACTAGAATCTCTGCCTCCAGGCTTACCCACATGCCAATGCATTCTTCATGTATTCAGTCATTCTGCTTTCTACTTACACCCTTCAGTGTTGCCTTACAGCTATTAGAGTAAAATCCAAACTTCTTAGAAAAGCATTTGAAGACCTTCATGATCTGGCCCTTCCTTAGCTCAAGCTACACCAATTTCTTGCAGTTCCAAAAATCTACCATGATCTTTGTTTTGCCTCCTGACCTTTGCACATTTTAGCCCTTCTGTCTGGAATCTACTTCTTCTCTTCTGTTCCCCTTTTATGGCCTATATGTGTGCTTCAGTACTCTGCTTACCTGTCTTCTCCCACAGTCCCTTCCCTGGTCTGCAAAGGGGTCAAGTGACTATTAAAGGGTAGGTTAGGTGCCTATCAAAAATTCTCCCATAGAAACTTGTACTCACTGTATCCTATCTTGGTGTATATAATGTTTTGTGTCCATATGTAATCATGTTTAATTATCTGTCCTTCCAATTATAAGAAGCAGGGAGTCAGTTTATTCACTTTGAATCTCCAATCCATGGCATGCAGTAGGTGCCATGTTTGCTGAATAATAAAAATATGCTGAATAAAGTATACTGAATTAAGGAGTAACTTTTATCTCCTGAAAATGAGCCCTACAGGCTTGTCTGCTCACATTGGCACAAGCTTCTAATTACAAACTGAGCCCTCATGGAGGATAGATAACTTGCCAGAGAAGATTATCTTGCTATTCATTACTCAGATAGGAATCTATAAAAAAGAATACTGCTTAAAACATTTGCTTTTGGGTAAGCATTAAGAATTCTCTTGCTGTGGGCATACTAGTGGGCATTTATAATCCCAGCTACTCGAAAGGAGTTCAAGCCCAGCCTGAGTTCAAGAGCCCAGGAGTTCAAGACCAGCCTGAGCAACATAGCAGGACCTCTGTCTCAAAAACAAAAACAAAAAACAAACAAGAAGAATCAACTGGCCTCTGATTTTTAATTTCCTGGTGAGCAGAGCAATACAATGTATCAGAGGAGGGATGGAGAGCTGAATGCAGACTAGGGAGTCATGAGCCACGTCTGTTTTCCCCAAATGACTGCTCAGTTGAAGCTTGATTACCAAGCAGCAGTCAGTTGGGATAATCACATTTCAAGGCTTGTCAAATGTCAAGCTAATCTTCCACAATGACATTTCTGTCATCTCCCAACTATAACACATCTCCACACAAGTATCCAAAAGTGGATTCATTACTCACCTACGAAAAAGGGGTCAGCAGCTTGACTAAAAACTCACTCATGAATGTAGACTGAGTCATGACATATTCTCACAGCTGCCACTAATACCTGATTTTCTTCATCACCCAGGTATGTACACTTAGACTAGGCAGCCTTTCCCAGCACCTGCATTCTTATTCTGAATACTTTCATTTGTCTTCATGTATATGCTGCCATTGCTTTTAATTATTACAACTTCTTGCACTTTAAAAGAAAATCAAGTTCAGCAAATGTCTAAAAAATACTTGGCACTGATTAAAACAAAGATGACTGATAACAAGTTCCCAGAAGCAATTTCTGCTGCTGATAATGGGTCTCTTCTTCACCTGTGAGAGAAAATTCCTTCAGCTATCTAGGATTTTTCATTTCAAATGCTGAGAATAAAAAATAAAAAATTTTGAAGTGCTCAACGTAACAGTACACAATATTTCCTACTAGGGGTAAGGTTTACCACGGAAATAAGCAGTATAGATACTTGATAACACCTTTTTCCTTCCCATGTTTAGGCAAAATCTCTATATAAAATAATTTTACCTTGTTGGATTAAATAGCATCTCTTGTAAAAGCAATATATTGAGGTTTACTACAAGATAAGTCTCACTCTTCCAGGATTTAACAGTTTTTCAACTGGCATTTCCCTTAGCTACAGGATGATAACTGGCCTACATAAAAGTTAAAGCTTAAGGCACTGTAAGATTATATGACTTGTGAATCACCAAAGAGTAAGTAAATAACGGCTAATCCTGGCCTAAGATTTGAGTGCGTTGTGTGGTATTTAACAGCTGCAAAGGTTTGAATGTGTTGTGTGATACTTAACACTGCAAAGGGTAAAAAGGTATTGAATGTAGTTCTCAGTCCTACCTTTGCAACTCGACGTCTGTAATTTGGGACAAGTCCATTTGTCATCCCTGCCTTCTTTCCTTCATTCATTCACTAATGGAGCCAATGAAGATACAAACATTATTTAGCCAAAGTCTCACAACAAATCTGTGATTGTCAGTTTGCTTATTGGTAAAACAGGGGTTACTTAATGAGGTTAAAAAAAAAAAAAAAGTATGTTAAAGTACTTTATAGATGGCTAAGAGCCAAAAACTCTAGAAGTAAACCTAGGCAATACTATTCAGACATAGGCATGGGCAAAGACTTCATGACTAAAACATCAAAAGCAATGGGAACAAAAGCCAAAATAGACAAATGGGATCTAACTAAACTTAAGAACTTCTGCACAGCAAAAGAAACTATCATTAGAGTGAACTGGCAACCAAGGGAATGGGAAGTAATTTTTGCAGTCTGCCCATCTGACAAAGGGCTAATAACCAGAATCTACAAAGAACTTAAGTTTACAAGAAAAAAACAACCCCATCAAAAAGTGGGTGAAGGATATGAACAGATACTTGTCAAAAGAAGACATTTATGCAGCCAACAAATATATGAAAAGAAGAGCTCATCATCACTGGTCATTAGAGAAATGCAAATCAAAACCACATTGAGATATCATTTCACGCCAGTTAGAACAGCAATCATTAAAAAATCAGGAGACAACAGATGCTGGAGAGGATGTGGAGAAATAGGAATGCTTTTATACTGTTGGTGGGAGTGTAAATTAATTCAACCATTGTGGAAGACAGTGTGGAGATTCCTCAATGATCTAGAACTAGAAATACCATTTGACCCAGCAATCCCATTACTGGGTGTATATCCAAAGAATTGGAAAACATTCAGTTATAAAGACACATACACACGTATGTTTATTGTGGCACTGTTTACCATAGCAAAGACTTGGAACCAACTCAAATGCCCATCAGTGATAGACTAGATAAAGAAAATGTGTCACACACACACCATGAAATACTATACAGTCATAAAAACGAATGAGTTCATGTCATTTACAGGGACATGGATTAAGCTGGAAACCATCATTGTCAGCAAACTGACACAAGAACAGAAAACCAAACACCACATCTTCTCACTCATAAGTGGGTGTTGAACAATGAAAACACGTGGACACAGGGAGGGGAATATCACACACTGGGACTTGTCGGGGGATGCAGTGTGGGGGCAAGAGGAAGGATAGCAGGGGGTGGGGGCATTGGGGAGGACTAACATTAGGAGAAATAGCTAATGTAGATGACAGGGTGATGGATGCAGCAAACCACCATCGCATGTTTATACCTATGTAAAACCCTGAACTTAAAGTATAATTCTGCACGTTCTGCACATGTACTCCAGAACTTAAAGTATAATTAATAAATAAATAGATAAATAAAAATAAATGGCTAAGAGTCATGTAGATGTTAAATGTTATTATAATAACTAAAAGATATAAGGGCCAGAACATTTGATAAATCAGTGGACTTCATTAACATATTTATTCTATTTTTTAAAACGTACTTGGAAATAAATTTAAAAATACAGAAAAGTTGTACAAGGAAGATGGGCACAAAGAATATTCATGTACTATTTACTCAGATTTGCCCATTCATGACACTTTATACCATTTTCTCACTTTTTCTTTCTCTCTCCCTCTCTCTCAATATTTTTATTCCTGAACAGTTTAAAGACTAGTTACATCATCATGGCCCATCATTCCTAAATAATTCAGTGTGTTTCCTACAACAGAAGTATTTGCTTACATAACTATAATACAGTTTTCAGCTTTAGTAAGTTTGGCATTGATACAGTACTTTTATCTAATTTGCCATCCATATTCCAGTTTTGTCGATTGACGTAGTAATGTCTTTTATAGCATTTTTTTCTCCTCCAGTACAGAACTCAGCCTAGATTACGTATTGCATTTATTTGTTATGTATCTTTAGCCTCCTTTTATCAGAACACTTCCACAGCCCTTTTTTGTCTTTTATGATGTTGATATTTTTAAAGACTATAGAACTCTTCTTTTTTAAAAAATAAAAAAGAACATTCCTAATAATTCTCTATTTCGTTTTTTTTTTTTTTTTTTTTTTTGAGACGGAGTTTCACTCATGTTACCCAGGCTGGAGTGCAATGGCGCGATCTCGGCTCACCGCAACCTCCGCCTCCTGGGTTCAGGCAATTCTCCTGCCTCAGCCTCCTGAGTAGCTGGGATTACAGGCACAGGCCACCATGCCCAGCTAATTTTTTGTATTTTTAGTAGAGACAGGGTTTCACCATTTTGACCAGGATGGTCTCAATCTCTTGACCTCATGATCCACCCGCCTCGGCCTCCCAAAGTGCTGGGATTACAGGCTTGAGCCACCGCGCCCGGCTATTTCGTTTTTTAATAATTATTTATATTCATCCATTTAAGGTTATCTTCTTACCACTGGGAATCCAAAAGCCATCTCTGCATGTTAAAAAAAAAAAAAAAAAAAAAAAGGAGTACACACATGGTTGGCACCATGTCTGACTCACCACCATGATAATGTAATGTTGATTTCTGCCCCCCTCCTCTTCTGCCCTCTTTCTGCCCTTTGTTCTTCTATTATTCTGTTGATTCTTAGACTGTGACATCCAACTTACTCTCCCTTCCTATTATCTGAACCAAATGGTTCATGGACAGAAGGTCATGTCTATTCCCATCATTCACCTAACAGGGAAAACGCGATGAGGAAGAGCTCATGGGTCTGACAGTTCTACAGGAGAGCACATCAATTTTTGCTAATGGTTCTAAATCATCCTTGATTCTCTATGTTATTCCCCCACCTTCCTAATCCTTTTTAATATCCTCCTACCAAACAAAAGATTCCCATTATTGTTGCCCTTCTGAATTTCAGCACACTCCCTTGAACCTTATTTCATATGACCCTTAGAACCACCAAATGTATTCGGTAGAGTTTATTATCACCACTTTGCAGATAAGAAAATAGAGGCTAAGACCCATCAAGTGCTTTTCCTAATATTCAGGTGCTTAGATGTAATAGATTCAGGCTGAATGAAATCCAAGGTTTCTTGTTGCTTGTCCAGTGCATGTTCACTACATCTTCATGCCTCTTTTATACCTGCAGATCTTGTGTGTGATGTCATTCACCGTGGCATGGTGGCTCCAGATGCAATGCACTGAGGTCAGTCTGTGCCTTTCCTTTTATGGAAAACAGTGGAAATATTTTTAAATGGTACATTTAGGATATATGGTTTTGAAGCTATTATTTAAACGTATTTGAAAGTTGGCAAAAGTATAGAAATACATTTGTTGTAATATGCATTTAGAAAATGTGAAAGAAATATATAGCTCTGAAAAATTTTCCATACATGTCCATCAAAATTAATTTTGGGTCTCAAACAACTTTTAAGAGTTCATTTTGTAAGGATAATAACTTGCAAATACACATAGTCATGAGAAACAAATAGGAGACAAGGAGGGAATTTAAAAGATCCTGCCCGACCTCCTTATTAACAGCATAACACATGATCCTAGGAATACACAAAATTTTTTAGAGGGGGGTATTAACTACCTCCACTTACAAAAGTGGAAGCTAAGAGTCTTAAATGTCTCATATGTGGCTACACTAGTGGTTTGAAACAGCCCTGGAGCTGGGTGCACCTGTAACCCCAGGTACTTGGGAGGCTGAGGCAGGAGAGAGACTGAGGCAAGAGGATTGCTTGAGCCCAGGAGACCAGTCTAGGCAACATAGCAAGACTCCTATCAAAAGAAAAGAAAAGAAGAGAGAAGAGAAAGAAAAGGAAAAAGAGGAAGGAAGGAGAGAGGGAGGGAAAGAGAGAAAGAAAGGAAAGAACAAAAGAAAAGAGAAAGAGAAAGAAAACAAAGAAAAAGAGAAAAAGAAAGAGAGAAAGAAAGAAGAAAGAAAAAGAGAAAGAAAACAGAAGGAAAGATTGATTCATCCTTGGGATTAGACTTTGTATCTCACAGCTACTAGTTCAATATACTTGCCTACATTTTATGAATTAGTTTTATGAGATATAAATTCAAATTTTTTTCAATCTTCCCATATAGGATAAAACTATACACTGCCCTAAGTTATATAGAGCCAAGATAGACTTTTAGAAATATTTAATAAGTGGCCAGGCGTGGTGGCTCATGCCTGTAATCCCAGCATTTTGGGAAGCTGAGGCAGGTGGATCACTTGAGGTCAGGAGTTCGAGACCAGCCTGACCAGCATGGTGAAACCCCATCTACTAAAAATACAAAAAAAATTAGCCAGATGTGGTGGCATGCACCTGTAATTCCAGCTACTTAGGAGGCTGAGGCAGGAAAATCGCTCAAACCTGAGAGGCAGATGCTGCAATGAGCTGAGATCATGTCGTTGCACTCCAGCTTGGCCAACAAAAGCAAAACTCTGTCTAAAAAAAAAAAAAGAAGAAGAAGAAAAGAAATATTTAATGTTGAAATAAACAAATACCTCTTAATAAAAAAAAGAAAATTCATCATATGGGGCCTCCATTGAGAAAAATGAAAAATGTATGTGAGATACTTTTAGATTTAGCTAAGTAAAAGAGAGTAAGTTGTGCTAGAACTGCCTCGTCCCTTCAAGGATTTTCTCAAAGTGGGCAGTCAGCTGGGGCTTGAAGTGTTTGTGACAATCAGATCCTTTTCAAGTTAATTTTTGTTTATAGTTCAAGGTAAGATTTGGGTTCATTTTTTGTAGATGGATGTTCAGTTGCACCATCACAATTCATTTGATGTTCTGAACAGTAAGATAGAAGATTAACTGCAGAAAATGTCAAACAACAAAACTGCTCATAGCCAACATATATATCATATAAGCAATCATTTTTCCCCTTTATGTAGACTTTCCTAGGAAATGTAATTAATCTTTTAAAAATTAACCCAGATACAATGAACAACTTGTTTTCTCTCAAAATATACTGAAATGAAAAGCGCCCATGTTATTGTACATCATAAATGTTTTCATTAAGAATTTTCTTAAATAAATCAAAAACAGGAGTTAAAGAGAATAAAATTTCAAGAAGCGCATGTGAAGCAATTGTTAGAATTCATTAAACATACAAGGTATGAGATTGAAGAGTATAAAATCTAAAACTCAGTTGCTTAAGTAAGTGGGCCATGAACGCTTCAGTTCCAAAACGATTTGTCACTTCATGATGAGTTGAATTGTTTAAAAACTATCCACTTGGTGGCACCATGGTGCTGCTGCAGGAATAAGCCTGTTGATTTGGGTATGGGTTCAGTTAGGGACTGGTTTCTTATGTAGGGTTTTAGAACTCAAACACGTGGTCATACCTCAGTACCTGCCAACAACAAACAATTGCCCTAGTCATTTGTACAAGGGAAGAAAAAGAAAGAGACGTTTTATGTTGTCCAGGCAAAGACAAAATGGGCAGGGTTTAAGAGGACTTGTAAGGCAGGTCGAACAAGTGGATGGACAAAAGACAATGCGGCGTGTCTTTTAATCTACATTCTTAGGCAAAAATGCCTCTGCAGGGTGTTTTTTCTCTCTTTATCTCTCAATCTCTCTCTCTCTCTCGTTGATTCTAAACAGAAAAATTGACACTAAGCAACCTCAGCCCAATGAAAGTTCAAGCTGAGCTGCATTTGCCCCTTACTTAATAGATATTGAGTGCCTGCTCTGCCATCATTATTGGGCACTTGAAGTTACATTATAGAAGGCAAAACATAGTTCTTACCCTCGATATCTTGCAGTCCACCCAGGATGGCAAGAGGTATGCATGAAGCAGTAATTGCTAAATCATGAGCTAAAGACAGTGCTAACTGGACGCCATAATTAGAAAATACTTCACTGAAGCCTTTCAGCAGGTGGGACTCTGGCTGGTCTTAGAGAATGACTTCATTGCGGAATTCAGCAGATTTCTGCACAGCTCAATAGAAACAGTGCAGGAGAGACCAGGGCTTTCATCACAGTCATTCTGGTTGCATGGCTGGGGAAGAAAATCAGGGTCTCCTGCTCTGCAGCAGCCAACTGGAGAGGCAGCAGCCATCCTAGCTGGAGTTTCCAGCCCCTCCATCCAACTGATTCATTACTCAATGAATCTGTTGACTCACGGATTGATTTTTAAATTATGTTGACTTTTTTCTTCCAGATATTAGAGTGAACACAATCAATTGATTTGTCTAATTTATAGTTTATATCTTGGAGTTCAACATTTAGACACTAAATGTGTGGGATGTGTATTAATGAATTTGGTAAGTCATGAACCTGGAGAATACATTCTACACCGCGATGGGATTTAATAGCTTGTCCCTCAATCCATATTGAAGTATGTAGAGCTAAAATTATTTTAAGTGTAGGATATGCTTTTTGAAATATTTCAACAAAGAAAAAAGTGCATAGTGCAGTGTGCCACAATTTTGATAACTGTTGATTCTGGCTGATGAGTGTGTGAAGATTTATTGTACTCTTCTGGTTTTATGTGCATTTGAAATGTTTTATAGTACTTTTATTCTCAAAAGTTAATGGTTTAAAAAAATAATAATTCTGGGACTGGGTAAGATTGAGCCCGAAACTAAGGGAGGTGGGTTCAGGTGAGGGTGTGAACGATGAGGAAATGAAGCAGAAGTTAGCACTAAGACCCTCCAGTTGGAAAAAGTATTACATTCATGCCTCATCGTTCAAGGAGGATTGGATCCAGGACAATCCAAAGTCTGCAAATAAAGTCTCACAGTCAGGCCTTGGTATAGGTACGTTTCATAGTCTCCAATACTGTATTTCCATCCATGGTTGGCTGAAAAAAAATCTGCATATAACTGGACCCATGCATTTCAAACCCTATTGTTCAATAATCAACTGTATTGGCCAATAAATCTACCCAAAGGGAGGTGGAAAAATTGTCTTCGTGGGGAGATCTATCGGTTAAGAAGAATCTGCAGGAAATGGGCTGCTTCTTTCTGCTTCAACTCACTTGTGCACACCCTAATGTGAATTATCAGGGACTGTGCATCGAGAAGATAACGGTTCCTATCAAACAAGGAATGTGCACACAACCATTCAAGTTCTTTACTACAAATTCTCTCGAACATATAAGAAAAGCCATTCGCAACTGTGTCTGTCCTCTAGAATTCCTCTGGCATTCTCTAATCTTATATACAGGCTAAAGAGAAATAGGCTAGGAAATCAAGAAACATTGAAAAAAGAGGAAAATGTTTAAAAAGAAACACTAAAAAATGAGATATTGCTTGTGGACTGAGCACAAAACCAAAAGTAAGAAAATTTAACTTAGAATTCTGATTCTTCCCCTTTTGAGTTGTGGGATTGAGGACAAGTCACTTAAGTTTCCTGAATGGATAGAGTAATTGATTTTTGAAGTGTTAATTTGTGATACTCTTTCTCCCAACTTTTCTGTATGCACATGAGGATAAAAACACAAGATTACAAAGTACAGGTTCAATAGAGATCCAACCTGGTGGTAGATGAAAGCCATCTGGGAACGATCTGAAAAGCAAAAGATCTAATTGGTCTCCCCCAGCTGAAAGCTAAGCTATAAGCACATGTCAGAAGATTGGAGAGAGAAGAGAAAATTGTGGGAAACAGCCTTACAAAGGTGAATTGCCTAAGAAAAAGCACTGCTCACTCCACATGGTTCCTTCCCTGATTTTCTAAAATAACACTCCTGGACTCCCTTTGCTCTCTCCTTTAACTCTTCCACCAAAGAACTGTAGGAACATATCTGCTTGTTGAGTTTGGAATAAAACAGGACAAACATAACCTAGCCCTTTCCTCGTCCTTTCTATCGTGACTTTTACTGAGTGCTTAAAGGCCAATGATAAGTCTTTACTGTGGATTGATGCCTTTTATCCTCTTTCTTTCTTTCTGACCTGATACTCCTTTACACAATTTATCCTGCTTCCCTGGCTTCTTATCTCTTTCCTGTCACTGTTCCTGCCTCTCCCCATATGCTAAGCTAGTTCTTTTGACTCAATTATGTTGGAGCCAGGGAAAGGAGAAGAGGAAATGGACCAGGATAAAACTAGACCCATAGTTATGAAGTCGAATGAACACTATTCAACTTCATATAGTTATTTAACTATTACATTCTTAGGTCATACTTGTTCGATGTTATGTAATAGTCTCACTATTGTAGTCTTTGTTTTTTTTTCTTTTTTCCTGTTGTATCTCCAGCATCAAGAACTGCTTGGCACGTCATAGTTTCTCAGCAAATATTTATGATGGATGAGTGAATAAATAGGTAAACAAGGAAGTATATCATGAAAGTAAGAGATAAAAAGTTTGGTTGAAAATATGAAAATCAATTAAAGACAATTAACTAAATACAATTAAAGAATGGACCAATATTGTGGCACTGTTCACAATAGCAAAGACTTGAAACCAACCCAAATGCCCATCAGTGATAGACTGGGTAAAGAAAATGTTGCACATATACACCATGGAATACTATGCAGCCATAAAAAAGAATGAGTTCATGTCCTTTGCAGGGACATGGATAAAGCTGGAAGCCATCATTCTCAGAAAACTGACACAAGAACAGAAAACCAAAAACCACATGTTCTCACTCATAAGTGGGTGTTGAACAATGAGAACACATAAACACAGGGCAGGGAACATCACATACCAGGGCCTGTCAGGGTTGGGGGCTAGGGGAGGGATAGTAGGGGGTGCGGGGTTTGGGGAGGGATAGCATTAGGAGAAATACCTAATGTAGGTGACAGGGTGATGGATGCAGCAAACCATCATGGCAGTTGTATACCTATGTAACAAACCCGCACGTTCTGCACACATACCCCAGAACTTAAAGTATAATAAAAAAAAAGAAAGAAAAAAAAAGAGTGAGCCAAGATGTTCTAGCCCGGTGCAAAGTAAAATAAAGCACAATTTATTTTATGCCATAAATTGCATAAAAGAGTATTCAAATCAAAAAGAGAGAAATGGGATAAAAGGCATCAGTCCACAATCAAGAGCTCCCATTGGCCTATAAGCATTCAATAAAATGGTTTTAAAATATAGGAAGTAAGAATCATATATAAATATATACTTTAAGTTCTGGGATACATGTGCAGAACATGCAGGTTTGTATATATGTATATACATGCCATGGTGGTTTGCTGCACTCATCAACCAGTATCTACATTAGTTATTTCTCTTAATGCTATCCCTCCCCAACCCCTCAGCCCCCAACAGACCCCAGTGTGTGTTGTTTCCCTCCCTGTGTCCATATATTCTCATTGTTCAACACCCACTTATGAGTGAGAACATGCAGTGTTTGGTTTTCTGTTCTTGTGTCAGTTTACTGAGAATGATGGTTTCCAGATTCATCCATGTCCCTGCAAATGACATGAACTCATCCTTTTTTGTGGCTGCATAATATTTAATGGTGTATGTGTGCCACATTTTCTTTATCTAGTCTATCATTGATGGATATTTAGGTTGGTTCCAAGTATTTGCTATTGTGAACAGTGCTGCAATAAACATATATGTGCATGTGTCTTTTTAATAGAATGATTTATAATTCCTTGGGTATATACCCAGTAATGAGATTCCTGGGTCAAATGGTATTTCTGGTTCTAGATCGTTAAAGATTCACCACACTGTCTTCCACAATGGTTGAACTAATTTACACTCCCACCAACAGTGTAAAAGTGTTCCTATTTCTCCACATCCTCTCCAGCATCTGTTGTTTCCTGACTTTGTAATGATCACCATTCTAACTGGCATGAGATGGTATCTTACTGTGGTTTTGATTTGCATTTCTCTAATGACCAGTGATGATGAGCTTTTTTTCATATGTTTGTTAGCCACATAAATGTCTTCTTTTGCGAGTGTCTGTTCATATCCTTTGCCCACTTTTTGATGTGGTTGTTTTTATCTTGTAAATTTGTCTAAGTTCCTTGTAGATTCTGGATATTAGCCCTTTTTCAGATGGATAGATTGCAAAAATTGTCTCCCATTCTCTAAGTTATCTATTCACTCTGGTGATAGTTTCTTTTGCTGGACAGAGCTCTTAAGTTTAATTAGATCCCATTTTTCAATTTAGGCTTTTGTTGCCATTGTTTTTGGTGTTTTAGACATAAAGTCTTTGCCCATGCCTACGTCCTAAATGGTATTGTCTAGGTTTTCTTCTAGAGTTTTTATGGTTTTAGGTCTTATGATTAAGTCTTTAATCATCTTCAGTTAATTTTTGTATAAGGCGTAAGGAACGGATCCAGTTTCAGCTATCAGCATATGGCTAGCCAGTTTTCCCAACACCATTTATTAAATGGGATATCCTTTTCCCATTGCTTGTTTTTGTCAGGATTGTCAAAGCTCAGATGGTTTATATATGTGTGGTATTATTTCCGAGGCATCTGTTCTGTTCCAGTTGTCTATATGCCTGTTTTGGTACTAGTGCCATGCTGTTTTGCTTACTGTAGTCTTGTAGTGTAGTTTGAAGTCCTGTAGCGTGATACCTCCAGCTTTGTTCTTTTTGCTTAGGATGGTCCTGGCTATACGAGCTCTTTTTTTGTTCCATTTGAAATTTAAAGTAGTTTTTTTCTAATTCTGTAAAGAAAGTCAATGGTAGTTTGATGGGGATGGCATTGAATTAATTACTTTGGGCAGTATGGCCATTTTCATGATACTGATTTTTCCTATCCATAAGCATGGAATAGTTTTCCATCTGTTTGTGTCCTCTCTTATTTCCTTGAGCAGTGGTTTGTATTTCTCCTTGAAGAGGTCCTTCACATCCCTTATAAGTTGTATTCCTAGGTATTTTATTCTCTTTGTAGCAATTGTGAATGAGAGCTATTCATGTTTTGCCTCTTTGTCTGTTATTAGTATATAGGAATCCTTGTGATTTTTGCACATTGATTTTGTATTCTGAGACTGCTGAAGTTGCTTATCAGCTTGCGGAGAAATTGGGCTGAAACAATGGGGTTTCCGAAAGATACAATAATGTCATCTGCAAACAGAGACAATTTGACTTTCTCTCTTCCTCTTTGAATACTCTTTCTTTCTTTCTCTTGCCTTATTGGCCTGGCCAGAACTTCCAATACTATGTTAAACAGGAGTGGTGAGAGACAGCATCCTTGTCTTGTGCCAGTTTTCAAAGGGAATGCTTCCAGCTTTTGCCCATTCAGTATGATATTGGCTATGGGTTTGTCATAAATAGCTCTTATTATTTTGAGCTGTGTTCCATCAATACCTAGTTTATTGAGAGTTTTGAGCATGAAGGGGTGTTGAATTTTATTGAAGGCCTTTTCTGCATCTATTTAGATAATCATGTGGTTTTGTCATTGGTTCTGTTTATGTGATGAATTACATTTATTGATTTGCATATGTTGAACCAGGCTTGCATCCCAAGGATGAAGCCAACTTGATTGTGGTGGATAAGCTTTTTGATGTTTGGCAGGATTTAGTTTGCCAGTATTTTATTGAGGATTTTTGCATTGATGTTCATCAGGGATCTTGGCCTGCAATTTTCTTTTTTTGTTTTCTCTGCCAGGTTTTGGTGTGAAGAGGATGCTGGCATCACAAAATGAGTTAGGGAGGAGTCCCTCTTTTTCTATTGTTTGGAATTGTTTCGGAAAGAATGGTACCATCTCCTCTTTATACTTCTGGTAGAATTCAGCTGTGAATCCATCTGATCCTGGGTTTTTGTTTTTGGGGTTTTTTTTGGTAGGCTATTAATTACTGTCACAATTTTAGAACTTGTTATTGGTCTATTCAGGAATTCGACTTCTTTCTGGTTTAGTCTTGGGAGGGTGTATATGTCCAGGAATTTATTCATTTCTTCTAGATTTTCTAGTTTATTTACAAGAGGTATTTATAGTATTCTCTGATGGTACTTTGTATTTCTGTGGGATCAGTGGTGATATCCCCTTTATCATTTTTGATTGTGTCTATTTGATTCTTCTCTGTTTTCTTCTTTATTAGTCTGACTAGCAGTCTAGCTATTTTGTTAATCTTTTTGAAAAACCAGCTTCTGGATTCATCAATTTTTTTTAATGGTTTTTCATGTCTCTGTCTCTGTCAGTTCTGCTCTGATCTTAGTTATTTCTTGTCTTCTGTTGGCTTTTGAATTTCTTTGCTCTTGCTTCTCTAGTTCTTTTAATTGTGATGTTAGGGTGTCAATTTTAAATCTTTTCTGCTTTCTCCTGTGGACATTTAATGCTATAAATTAATCCCTCCAAACATTGCTTTAGCTCTGTTCCAGAGATTCTGTTACATTGTGTCTTTGTTCTCATTGGTCTCTAAGAACTTATTTATTTCTGCTTTAATTTCATTATCTACCCAGTAGAGCAGCTTGTTCAGTTTCCATGTAGTTGTGTGGTTTTGAGTGAGTTTCTTTATCCTGAGCTCTATTTTTATTGCACTGTGGTCTGAGAGACTGTTTGTTGTGATTTCCGTTCTTTTGCATTTGCTGAGGAGAATATTTTATTTCCAATTATGTGGTCAATTATAGAATAAGTGTGATGGGGTGCTGAGAAGAATGTATATTCTGTTGATTTGGGGTGGAGACTTCTATAGATGTCTATTAGGTCCACTTGGCCAGAGCAGAGTTCAGGTCCTGAATATCTTTGTTAATTTTCTGTCTTGTTTATCTGTCTAATATTGACAGTGGGGTGTTAAAGTCTCCCACTATTATTGTGTGGGAGTCGTAAGTCTCTTTGTAGGTCTCTAAGAACTTGCTTTATGAATTTGGGTGCTCCGGTATTGGTCCACTTATATTTAGGATAGTTAGCTCTTCTTGTTGCATTGATCCCTTTACCATTATGTAATGCTCTTCTTTGTTTCTTTTGAGCTTTGTTGGTTTAAAGACTGTTTTATCAGAGACTGGGATTGCAACTCCTGCGTTGTTGTTGTTGTTGTTTGGTTTTATTTTTTGCTTTCCATATGCGTGGTAAATCTTCCTCCATCCCTTTATTTTGAGCCTATGTATGTCCTTGAACATGAGCTGGGTCTCCTGAATATACCACACTGATGGGTCTTGACTCTTTATCCAATTTGCCAGTCTGTGTCTTTTAATTGGGCACTTAACCCATTTACATTTAAGGTTAATATTGTTATGTGTGAATGTAATCCTGTCATTATGATGCTAGCTGGTTATTTTGCCCATTAGTTGATGCAGTTTCCTTATGGTGTCTGGTCTTTACAGTTCTGTATGTTTTTGTGATGGCTGGTACTGGTTTCTCCTTTCCATATTTAGTGCCTCCTTCAGGAGCTCTTGTTAGGCAGGCCTGGTGGTATTAAAATCTCTCAGCATTTGCCTGTCTGGAAAGGATTTTATTTCTCCTTCACTTATGAAGCTTAGTTTGGCTGGATGTGAAATTCTGGGTTGAAAATTCTTTTCCTTAAGAATATTGAATATTGGCCCCCACTCTCTTCTGGTTTGTATGGTTTCTGCAGAGAGAGTCACTGTTAGTTTGATGGGCTTCCTTTTGTGGGTAACCCAACCTTTCTCTCTGGCTGCACTTAATATTTTTTCCTTCATTTCAACCTTGGTGAATGCGACAATTATGTGTCTTGAGGTTGCTCTTCTCGATGATCTATCTTTGTGATGTTCTCTGTATTTCCTGAATTTAAATGTTGGCCTGGCTTTCTAAGTTGGGGAAGTTTTACTGGATAATATCCTGAAGAATGTTTTCCAACTTGGTTCCATTCTCCACGTCACTTTCAGGTACACCAATCAAATGTAGGTTGTTCTTTTCACATAGTTTCATATTTCTTAGAGGCTTTGTTTGTTCCTTTTCATTTTTTTTCACTAATCTTGTCTTCACATGCTTTATTTCGTTAAGTTGATCTTCAATCTCTGATATCCTTTCTTTTGCTTGATCAATTCAGCTATTAATACTTGAGTGTACTTCACAAAGTTCTCATGCTGTGTTTTTCAGCTCCATCAGGTCATTTATCTTCTTCTATAAACTGGTTATTCTAGTTAGCAATTCATCTAATCTTTTTTCAAGTTTCTTATCTTCCTTGCATTGGGTTAGAACATGCTCCTTTAGCTCAGAGGAGTTTGTTACCCATCTTCTGAAACTGACTTCTGTCAATTCATCAAACTCATTCCCCATCCAGTTTGTTCCCTTGCTGGTGAATTGTGATCCTTTGTAGGAGAAAAGTCATTCTGGTTTTTTGAATTTTCAGCCATTTTGCACTGGTTTTTCCTCATCTTTGCAGATTTATCGACCTTTGGTCTTTGATGTTGGTGACCTTCAAATGGGGTTTCTGTGTGGATGTCTTTTTTGTTGACATTGATGCTATTCCTTTGTCTGTTAGTTTCCCTTCTAACAGTCAGGACCCTCTGCTGCTGCTCTGTTGGGTTGCTGGAGGTCCATGTCAGACCCTGTTTGCCTGGGTATCACCAGCAGAGGCTGCAGAACAGCAAAGATTGCTGCCTGTTCTTTCCTCTGGAAGCTTCATCCCAGAGGGGCACTCGCCAGATGCCAGCTGGAGCTCTTCTATATGAGGTGTCTGTTAACCCCTGCTGGGAGATGTCTTTCAGTCAGCAGGCACAGGGGTCAGTGACCCACTTGAGGAGGCATTCTGTCCCCTAGCAGAGCTCAAGCACTGTGCTGGGAGATCCGCTGCTCTCTTCAGAGCTGGTAGGCAGGAATGTTTAAGTTGGCCGAAGCTGCATCTACAGCCACCCCTTCCCCTAAGTGCTCTGTCCCAGGAAGATGTGAGTTTTATCTATAAGCTCCTGACTGGGGCTACGGCCTTTCTCTCAGAGATGCCCTTCTCAGAGAGGAGGAATCTAGAGAGGCAGTTTGGCTACAGCAGCTTTGGGGCACTCAGGTGGGCTCTGCCCAGTTTGAACTCCCCAGTGGCTTTGTTTACACTGTGAGGAGAAACCCGTCTACTCAAGCCTCAGTAATGGTGGACACCCCTTCCCCACCAAGCTCGAGTATCCCAGGTCAACTTCAGACTGCTGTCCTGGCAGTGAGAATTTCAAGGCAGTTAGCCGCCTGGGCTCCGTTGGGGGTGGGATCTGCTGAGCTAGACTACTTGGTTCCCTGGCTTCAGCCCCCTTACTAGGGAAGTGAATGGTTCTATCTTGCTGGCATTTCAGGAGCCACTGGGGTATGAAAAAAAACTCCTGCAGCTAGTTTGATGTCTGCCCAAATGGCCGCTTAGTTTTCTCCTTGAAACCCAGGGCCCTGGTGGTGTAGGAACCCAAGGGAATCTCTTGGTCTGTGGGTTGTGAAGACCATGGGAAAAGCATGGTATTTTTGCTGGAGTGCACTGTTCCTCACAGCAAGGTCCCTCATGGCTTCCCTTGGCTAGGGGAAGGAGTTCCCTGACCTCTTTTGCTTCCTGGGTGAGGTGATGCCTCACCCTACTTCGGCTTACTCTATGGGCTGGAGCCACTGTCTAACCAGTCCCAATAAAATGAGCTGGGTACCTCAGCTGGAAATGCAGAAATCACTCACTTTCTGCATTGATCTTGCTGGGAGCTGCAGACCGGAGTTGTTCCTATTCAGCCATCTTGCAAGCCACCCGAATTATTTAAAATGAAAGCAGAAACAAAAATATGTTTATTCCATCAGACTGTATTAGACCGTTTTTAGCTTTTGACAGGTCAAGTATGCAAAAAATAAACAATGACATAAATAATTTTTAATATTGGAGAGCCAAGGACCCCCTACAAAAATATATAGTTTCTGTATCTTTGTTACATATATAAAAATTGATATTGTACTAGATTCATTAGGTTGGCCTATCTGACAGTCATTATAAACTTTATTCTTTAAGCTAGAGATTAGAAAACTGAAGACTAACCCAGCTAGGCTATCTTGTGGCCAGCAGTGCCCATGTGGTTCAGTACTTGCCAAAGAAACAGAAACACAAATCTACATGTGCATCCTCTTCCTGTTCCTCTTCCTTTCTGCTTGGACCATACACAGGATGCCCAAGATGCAGCACCATAAGTTGGCAGAGCAGAAAAAGAGAAAGAGCCTGCTTCCTTCAAGGCAGTCCAGGGCTTTCTCCTATGGACTTGTTGCAGGGCACAATCAGCCCCTTAGTCATTCAAGCCCCTCAGTTGGGCTTTCAGGCACTTGCACTGAGAACAATGGAAACTGACACAGCCCAGCCACAAAGAAAACATTAATAAATACACCAGCCCAAAACCTGTACAGGTCACATCTTCAAACCACAATTCAACAAAACTCGAAATAAATAATAAGAGTTTTAAAATCCACTTAGAAAATTTAAAGCACTCTTCTCAATAAATTTTGGCAAAGGAGAAAAAATGCAAATCCATACTATTTAGACAAAAATAAAATTAAAGTATAGCGTTAATTATGTTACAAATTCTACTCTTCAGAATTCCTTATCTCCCCTTTCTGCTGTTATTATTTTCCTAGAATTTATCACTTTCCTATATACTACCTAATGTTTTACATCTTTAATTTAATTTTCAACATCTCCTACTAGAATATAAGCTCCATGAAATTAGGGATTTTTGTCTGTTTTGTTCACTGTTGTATCCCCAGCACCTGAAATATTGCCTGGTCCCCAGCTAACATTCAGTAAGACTGTTGAATAAACTAATAATTGCCCTAAAAGGAAAATACATAATCTTAATTTTTGTTATTAAAATTTTCTAAATAAAATATTATAATCCAACTCAAGTTGAAAGACATAGGCAATCAGTCAAACAAATAAATATAATCCCTAAATAATGCAGAGAGAAAAATAATAAAGATAAAAACAGAAATTAATGAATTTTTAAGTAGCTTTTATAAATAAATGAAGAAAATTTTGATGAAAATATATAACAGACAAACTTCGGATAAACCTGATCAATGAAAGTAGAAATTCACAAACAAAAATAAAGACAAAAAGGGAACTATTATAAAAGTTAGAAAGGAAAATAATAAATGATAGTAGAGGGCTAGTCATAATTCCATGCCCATACATTTTATTATTAAAAAATAGACAATTTTCTATGAAAATTTAAATGAATAAAATGGATTTACAAAGCTCAACAAAATCTGAATAGATCAATCATCATCAATAACCAAGAAATGCAAGTTATGAAATCATTATCTTAAAAATAAAAGGTTTTGGGGAGGATTTGTTTTAGCTCTTACATATTTTCAAGGAAATATAAATCTCCATGCTATAGAAAGTTATTAAAGAACATAGCAAAACATGAACTTGGTGTTGAATTTTTAAAGTGCTTTTTGTCATCCATTACTGTTATTTTCCCCTGAACCTATTGATTTGATTTATAGTATTAATAAAAGTCCTAATAATAAATCACTATTGTGTTGTTATGATGGAGAAATCTTTTACTATACTTTTGAATTCAGTTTGCTGGTCAACTACACAATAGAATATTAAGCAGCCAATTAAAGGGAAGGTTCTGAAGAGTTTTTTTATGACATGAGAAAATGCTTATGTTGTTTTCTTTATTCAAATTTATTTCCTCTAATGGGTTGAAAGTTATTCATCTTTACTCTTCCAGCATAGCACTCCTCAATCTTAAATTCTACTTTGAAATTAACATTGTCACCTTGACTTTTGGAGTTTCTTACAGTTTGTTGATAACTGGTGGTCTCCAGGGATCTACCAAATGATCTGTCAGATAGTTTCATTACCCTAGATCCTTTGCATTTCCAAATAGATCTAAGAATCAGTTTGTCAGTTACCACTCTTACTCTTTAATGGAACAGTCTTGACCCACTGATCCATTTTGTGGAACTTAAGCTATAATATGAATCGAAAAATGCTATTTATTTTGCTATTCATAGCAAATGAATAGGAGTTTGACAATTTTACAGGAAAAGGTGTTGAAACCATTTTGTTCACATACATTTCCCCAATTTGAAATGTTAGGTTAATAATGAATCCTCTCTAAATTTATATGTTGAAACTTAATTACCAATATGATAGTATTAAGTGGTGGGACCTTTTAGGAAGTCCTGAAGTTGCAGGAGCAGAGCCCTCATAGAAGGGATTAGTGACCTTGTAAAAAGAGTGCAAGGGCCATTTGCCCCTCCCACCATACAAAGACACATGGTGTCCTCTAGAAGGCGCCATCTCTGAGGAATAGGTCCTCAACCGACACCAAATCTGCCCGGTGTCTTGATCTTGGACATCCCAGTCCCTAGAATTGTTTGCAATAAATTTCTGTTGTTTATGAACTTCCCACTCTAAGGTATTTTGTTACAGCAGCCCAGACTAAGACATTTTCACAGAAATTCCATCATATTCTAACAACCATGAGTTTTTAAAAGTTTGTGCAAGTACTGAAAGGAAATAAAAGTGAATTCATGTCAGCTAACACCAAGTTATAGCACAAATTTCTCAGTTAACTTACTTTCATGTTATTTGCATTTTTGTACATTTTTATTAATTAAAGCAGCAGTTCCCAACTTTTTGGCACCAGAGACCAGTTTCATGGAAGACCATTTTTCAATGGACTGGGAGGGGGATTAGATTCTCATGCAGAGTACACAGCCTAAATCCTTCACATGTGCAATTCACAATAGAGTCCAAGCTCCTATGAGAATCTAATGCCTTTGCTGATTTTTTTTTTTTTTTTTTGAGACTGAGTATTGCTCTGTCACCCAGGCTGAAGTGCAGTGGTGCAGCCTTGGCTCACTGTAATCTCTGCCTCCTGGGTTCAAGCGATTCTCCTGCCTCAGCCTCTTGAGTAGCTGGAATTACAGGTGCACACCACCACACCTGGCTAATTTTTGTATTTTGTGTAGAGACGGGGTTTCACCACGTTGGCCAGGCTGGTCTCAAACTCCTGACCTCAGACGATCTGCCCGCCTTAGCCACCCAAAGTGCTGGGATTACTGGCATGAGCCACTGAGCCTGGTCAGCCTTTGCTGATGTGACAGGAGGTGGAGCTCAGTTGATAATGCTTACTTGCCAGCCACACACCTGCTGTGCAGCCCTATTCCTAATAGGCCACGGACTGGTCCCTGGCCCCCGAGTTGGGAACCTCTGAATTATAGGATTACATCCAAAGGAGCTAAACAAGTTGTACCCCTTTTCTCTCCTGCATACTAGGCTGCCAATTCGCCTCCAGAAGAAAGTGGTGACAACTTCTATCTATGTTATTCCTGTGTGTTCTACCTGTGGAAATTTGCATATTTCCACATTATTTGCATAGTAGTCACATTTTTGCCCTATATATATTTCATTGTTTACATTTTCTATATTTGCATTTTGCTATTCATATTATAGCTCAAGTTTAACAAAATGGATCAGTGGGTCAAGAGTATTCCATTAAAGAGTAAGAGTGATAACTGACAAACTGATTCTTAGATCTACATAGAAATGCAAATGATCTCGGATAGTCAAAACTATCTTGAATAAAGGATGGGATTTATTTAATGAATTTTAAAAACCATTGTTTATGATTTTGAATGGTTTGTGTGATACATGTAGAATCTTGAATATCCTAAACCTGTCACTTTAGGACTTAATATGAAAAATAAGATACTAGAATTTTTAATAAGATGAACCCAATAGCACAATGGTAGAACATTTGACCCTTTCCCACTTGATCATTGTCTTCGACTACTCAGGCTGCCATAACGAAATAGCACAGTCTGGATGACTTAAACAACAGAAATTTACGTTCTCACAGTTCTTGGGGATCAAAGTCTGAGATCAGGGTGCCACCATGGTCAGGTTCTGGAAAGGGTCTTTTCCTGGCTTGCAGATGGCCACCTTCTCCTTGTATTCTCCCACAGTGGAGAGAGAGGAAACAAGCTCCCTCATATCTCTTCTTATAAGAGCATTAATTCCATTGTGAGTGGCCTGCCATCATGACCTCATCTAAATCTCATTACTTCCCAATGTCTCATTTCCAAATCCTGTCATCACATTGGGACCTGGAGCTTCAAAATACAAATAGGAATGGGGGACACAGTGTAGTATATGGCAACTGTCTTAGTCTGTTTGGGCTGCTGTAACTAACAAAACACCATAAACTGTATAAGTTACAAACAACAGAAATTTATTTCTAATAGTTCTGTAGGCTGGGAAGCCACGATTAAGGTGCCAACAGATGTTGTCTAGTAAGAGCCCATTTCCTGGTTCATAGATGGTGTCTTGTCATGGTGAAACTATGAGAAGGAACAAAGAAGAACAGGAAACTCTCACTTTCAGTGGACCAGCCATCAGTGGACTCTGCCATTTTGGAGGCTGGACCTCTCCTAAATCACAGGAGTTGAAGAGAGTTGTTATATTTGGATGCAATTTTAAAAATAAATCTAGTAGTGCCATTTTTTGACAAGTGAAGAAAATAATTGCTGCTATGGTCTGAATGCTTGTGTACCTCCAGAATTCATATGGTGGAGGGGCAGGGCAACTCCTTCACATGGTGGAAAGGGCAAGACACATGATGTCTTCACATGGTGGAAGGAGTGAGAATAAAGAAAGAAGGAAAGAAAGAAAGAGAAAGAAAGAAATAAAGGTTAATCTCCAATAAATTAACCTCCTGCCAGAAAGAGACCGTTCAAGTACCTTACAGAGACAATGTGTAGCAGAAAAGCAATGTCACTGAACCTCTTTTCTGTATCTCCTATGAAGTATGACAGATTTGTGGGCATTTTCAGAAAACTGACAAATTGTGTATAGAGCATAACCTTTTGTTCATCTCTAGATTTCCCCTATTCTGGTGAGAAAGCAATTTTAAAATGCCTCCTATTTCTCTCCCTCTGAATTTGAGGCTCTCGATTATTTTCTGTTGTCAAAACTCAGACAAACCTTATTATTTTATTAGGTCATTGGATATGATTTATATGTCTCTTAGGAGGAGCGACTGTAGAAAGGGAGAGTGATAGGACTTATCAGCCCTGGAGTGGACTGAGCTCACCCATTAAGTTAGCCTGTCTGCCCTGTACTTGACAGTTTTTAATGCTTCCACCTCCTGCAGCTTCCAGTATTTGTCCTTCTGGAGTGCCAATTCCAGATGTTATTGTTACATTATGCCAGTACCTATTGCCCAAGCATGCTAGTGCTTTCCATTCCTTGGCATAGATTGCTATAACAGTTCCCTGATATCTTCCTTTCAATGCATCATCCAAAAACCTCAAATGACCAGCAGGAGCTACTTACAGCCTCAGAAGCAATCTACCCTGGCTCTGGCTACTTTCAAGTTCAAATTATTTCTTGATAGGCAATGATTGTATCTTGCTGACTCTCCATTAACCTGACAGTTCCTGCTTTAAGTTCCTCAGCCTTCATCATGTTATCATTTTATATGGTTAGTGAGTTCTACAAGTTATTTGCCCATGATAACCGTTACCTGCCATAGGATGAACAAATAGGGACAGAGAGAGATGTGACTTCCTTGTATCAGTCCGCATAGCCTAAGTTATGCTGTGGTAACAACTGACCCCCAAAATCTCAGTGTCTTACACTGCAGCTTCCAGTATTTGTCCTTCTGGAGTGCCAATTCCATAAAGAATGGTTTATTTCAATAAAGGTTTATTTCCCATTCATATTATATGTCCACTGTCGGTGGGCATGTGTCTTTACTCCAGGACACAAGCTAATGAAACAAGCTCCCTGGGGAACATTGTCTTTGGCAGAGGCAAATCGAAACTGGCCAATTGTTCCATCAAACTGATGTTTATTGTTTCTTTCAAATAAATATAGAAATTGACCCTCCTAGTCTTCAAATTTGAGAAAGTTACAATTGTCTTATCTGAGTTCCTTTCTCAGGAAACCAACCATCAGGCCTCCCAAATAGTATCAAGGAACTGAAACCCACCAGATCACCACATCTGAACAACGAGACACCAGACACCTCACCATTATGATCACCTAACCAACCACCTGTTTCCTGTTGACCAACTCCTCTTTCTTACCCCTCCTTAATCCTTGTTTTCCTGCATGTAATTACATTTCTTTCCTGCTATATAAACCCCTGATCTTAGCTGGGCAGGGAGATGGATTTTAGAGTGATCTCCCATCTCCTTGGCTGCAGCACTCAAACCCTTCTTCTGTGACAATACTCTTTGTCCCAGTCATTGGTTTTCTCTGAGTAAAGCAGCAGGACCTAGACTGAACCCCTGGGGTTTCAGTAACAAAATGAAGCATGCAGAACAGAAGCTTCTGTGTCCACTTCAACAACACAAGTCACATGATCATTCCTGGTATCAACAGAGAGGGAATGTGAAATCCTCCTTTGGGGAGCAGTACCCCATCGAGGGACAGCACACATTTAGAGCAATCAACCACACTCACTTTGATAGAGACCTGTCATGATATTCCCATGGAGCCCAAGTCTCAAGACTTTTCCCCAGATTCTGCCAGGGCAGCAGACACCTGCTCATTTTCTCAGCTATGCCTGCCATTTGAGTTGAGCCTCTCTGACACTGACAGATGGCACTAGTTTCCTACAGACTCCCTGAGGTGAGTCAAGGTGTTGCTCCTGGTCTCTGTAATTCCCAGACTGTCTGATGCCTGTATCTAAAGAGGCAGACCTCAACCCTTGCCCAGCCCCTGGGGCAGGGTAGGTAGAGAAGCCTGTTCCCTGGAGACCCACATTTGTGTCAGTGAAGGACATTGTACTCTGAGTCACTTCTTTTTACAGCTTGTCAGAGACCAAATTAGATCACTATGAAGGAATACATTATGACCCATCTGTCCATTGAAATAAATCATTGACCTTCCTTTTTTTTTTTTTGCCCTAGCAGAAGCATGTTCAAAACAATTTTTTCTGTGCTAAATCTTTAACAGTTTAATAGTATAAATGTTGTTGTACTTGATGTTTTATGCTATGATTATTTCTATATTGAAATGCATAGGACTTAAGAAGATAATGCTGTCCCTGGCAGCCTGAGACACATATGAAATAAAGGTGATTTAATGATTTGAATTATGTTAATAAACAGAAAATGCCTGTAGAAGGGTTTTCTTCCAAATATGGTTACTCAAAATCTAGCTGAAGACCATTTCAAAAGAGCTAATAATATAATAAATTTATATACACTAATTTTGGGACTACAAGCACACACACACGTGTGTGTGTGTGTGTGTGTGTGTGTGTGTGTGTGTGTATGAAGAGATAGAGAGAGGAGTGTTAAGCATTACTCATATAAATCAGGAAGACAAGGAGAACAAATCAAAAAGTGTCTCCTGTGGTGATATAAATAGCCTGTGATGATTACACTATTGTAGTTGAGTTTTGAAACTCACATGAAAACAACTGATATTCCTTTATTGAAGAAATATTTATTGAGTATCAACTCTGAGCCAGGCACTCATCCAAGCACAAGGGATGCAAGAATGAAAGATCATCACAGTGGCTTACACCTGTAATCCCAGTGTTTTGGGAAGCCAAGGCGTTTGAGGCTACAGTGAGCTATGACGGTGCCACCACACTCCAGCCTAGGCAGCAAGAGTGAGACCCTATCTAAACAAACAAACAAACAAAAAATCCTATCTTTCGTAGAACTTAGAGACTAGTGGGAGGAAAAAGGCAAATGAAATATAGAAGACATTGTCTTTGTGCACCTCCTGGTCCACTCTTCACTCTGATCTGTGCCCTGCAAGGCCCATCTGTATAGACTGCATCCGCAAGCTCACTTTCTTTTTGCCTCCAGCTGGATTTAGCCAATGGGAGGAACTTGCAAGAGATCAGAGAACAAGAGGAGAATAAAGTTGAGTTGATTGGATGCATCCCTCTCCACCAGGCGGCCTGCTTTATGTTGCTATCCTCTCTAGGTGCCTCTGTCCTGGTAACCGTTCTCTCACTTTGCCCCTATAGGCCTTGGAGTGGCAATGGCTCCCACCACCACCATCACCACAGTTGCTGGCCCTGTCACATCACAGTAACCCTCTGAAGCTTCCATAAAGCTTACCCACACCTTTGTTAACCATTCTTTTATTACTCTGTCCTCCAGTTTAAGGGTACTGTTTCCTGCTCTAAGCCTGACCAATATACAAAATAAAGAAGTAAATTATGGAGTAAATTAAATGTTAGTAAGCTTTGTTGAGAAAACAAAGCAGGGAAAGCAGATAAGGAGTGCTGGACCAGGGCAGGTGGGTGCTTTTTAAATAGGGTGGTCAGGGAAGGCTTCATCAATAAACATGTATAATACACCAGATTTGCCCATCTTCCAGCAGATCTCTCTTTTCAAAGGAAATATTACAAGGACCTGAAAATTTCAAACCTAGAAGAGAGAAACATCACTGGCTGAAGCAGGGACAAGAGTAGAGATGAAGGATCAGAGCTCTCCCCCATGGCCTAGTTCTCCCCACACCTTCCAAGCCTCTACAAACTCATGCCCTACCCCACCCCTAACTTCTGATGCACCTCGACTGACCCTAGTACTTCAAGATACACATAACCAAGAGAGATACTGTGTTTGTTTGTTTGTTTTTTTAAGCAACAGGATCTCGTTGTATCTCTCAGGCTAGAATGCAGTGGTGCAAATGTAGCTCAGCCTCCTAATCCTCGGTTCAAGGGATCCTCCTGCCACAGCCTCGTGAGTAACTGGAATTACAAGGGTGTGCCACCAAGCCTGGCTAATTTTTTAATTGAGAGACAGGGTCTTGCTATGTTGCCCAGACTGGTCTTGAGCTCTTGGCCACAAGTGATTCTCCCTCCTCAGCCTCCCAAAGTGCTAGGATTATAGGCACGTGCTGCTGTGCCTGGCCGATATTCAGTTCCTAATCCTCTCCAAGTTTTACACTGTGTCATTCTTGAGAAACAAAACTACACCATCTTATGCTCAGGAAATAGCTTTTATAGAACCATGACTGGATGTTATGTCCTCATCTCTCACTCACTGCTGAAAACAGAAATGGTCTCACATATATTTTGTCTTTCATCTTTATTTATAAAATTGGCATTAAGGATCCTGTTTCTATTTTTTTCCATGTCATCTATATAAGTTCAAATATAATAAATTATCTCAGGGCCAGGAAAAAGTTTGTCTCTCCTGTTGAACTACAATATTTCCTTATATTGGACAATAAGAAGCGTGTATTTCATCATGTTTTCCTCTTCACAGTGGCTTATAGGAAACTCAGAGCCAAGTGTCATGCTAAATTGCTAAGACTTTTCTAAAGGATGTTTTCTTAATGTAATTTTCTTCTCTAGTTTCCCTTTTATGGTTTTGTTTTGTATATTTTATTTTATTGTACTTACGATTTTCTTACAGAGGTAGGCAAGCTATAAATATATATATTATAATGCAATCTAATTAAAATTTTTTGTTTTGATTTTGGTTGACTTTTCCTGGTTATATCTACAACATCAAAATAACCTATAAAAAAATGAAAACTGGTGAATTAATTATTTTTTGTCTCTATACTAAAATAAGCTATTTGATGTTTTTCTTAAGAAACTGTTTTTCTTAATTCTTGACAAAAAAACACAAAAAAACAAAAAAAAACAAAAAACAATATGAACTGGGCATGGTGGCCCACACCTGTAGTCCCAGATAGGAGGCTGAAGCAGGAGAATTTCATGAGCCCAGAAGTTCAAGCCTATAGAATGCTACAATTGCACCAATGAATAGCCATTGCACTTCGGGCCATGCAATGTAGCGAGACACTATCTCTAGAAAAATAAATTAATTAAAATAAAATTTTAAAAATAATACTTCTGGATAATTTATTATTGTCAGGATCTGTGCTCAGTCTGAGGGTTCAAATATGAATGTGATACAGACCCTGTCCTCAAGGAATTTACAGTCTAGAAGTGAAGAGGTCTTCATTCTTTCAAACTCCTCATTCCAAACCAGTATTTATTTGTGGTTTTAAAACCAATTTGCAGAATAATACATTTTTGAAAGCAAAATTAGTTTTCCCCCTTAGTTCTGTTCTCTCATGCCAATAGATACAGAGATAAAAGAAATCAACATTCTAAGCACTCTGAAAATGTAACCTGCCCCCAAACAAATGTAAGATTGCTTTTAAAAATACTCTCTACAGTAACCTTATGGAGGCCAGCCAAAGCTTCCGTTGAGTCACTAGGGCTGTGGTGTTTTTGTTCTTGATCCATCCTACTCTCTTCAACATTAAATTTTTAAAAAATTTTAAATTAGTATTTGGCGTAGAAAGCCTGAAATGTGTCCACTTTACGGGTCAAGCCACATTTTTAGATAAATCATAATTTCTAGCAGGTTTTTTAGCTTTCCAAGTTTGATGATTAGTTTTATGCCAGTGGCCATGCTAAAACGCTCTGCTGCAGCATTTTCAAACCCCCAGGTTATAGATCTCACCAGTCCAAGTGAATCTCCACCCTCTTATACCATTCATTTATTTGACAAATATTCACGAAACACCTACAATGCGTCAATAGCAGGTGGAGGGATATACAATGGTAAATAAGATAGGTATGTTCCCTGCCCTCATGAAGCTGAGTTTAACAGATGATACAAACAGTAAAGAATTGACTCCAAGTATGATGACTGTAAGCTGAAGGAGTTCAGAACACACCACCCTAAATATGCCATTCCAGCATATTGAGTGTTTTGAAAAACAGCAGATGCAAGAAGGACATTTTGAATCCCCCTTCCTTTTCCTAAAAACAGACAATGAGATTCCGATGTAAGATATGCCCTCCTTATACCAGGAGAAAATAAACATTCTTACAATTAGGAACAGTAAGCTGAGACTGAAAGAATTGTATATGAACAGGCCTGGTTAAAATAATTTTTATCTTTCTTTAGACTCCCCATGCATTTTAACTGCTTCTCCACAATCACCTCTCTTTGTTCAACCTAATATAAAAGCACTTAGATATTGTAACCTCTTTGAGTCTTTATTTCCTTATGAGGGCTCCCATGTTATGTAAAATGTAATTAAATAAATGCGTGTTTTTCTTCTGTTAATCTGTCTCATGCCAATATAATTCTCAAACCCATCTTAGGCCCCAAAGATAGAAGTGGGAATGTTTTGCCTTCCCAACAGAGCTCTATAAGGGTGGGATTTTTGTCTGTTGCCTTCACTGCTGCATCTCCCATTCATATAACCGTGCCCACCTCAATAAATATTTGCTGAACACATGCTATGAAAAAGGAAGCACAGGATTCTACAGGAGTGTATGCCAGGGGATATCACCCAGTCTGGAGGGCTGAGGAAGGCAATCCTGAAGGAAGGACATCCCAGACAATACTTAAATGATGAGTTGAAGAGGAAAGGAGAGAGTAATACGGAGGAAGAAAAACTTAGTTTGAAAGCCCAGATGTAAACAAACTGAAGTTTAAACAGTAAATAAACAAATACTCTGAATGGCTGAAGTGAAAAGAGTGTAGAGCAGCGTGACAAGAGACAGGATTGAACAGTTGGATATAAGCAGAGGGGGTGTACACCCCCCTGTGATATTGTTCATGATATCCAGGGAGGAGGAGGAGGATATTACTCAAATATTGCAGGACGTGTGCGCCACCCTGTGATATTGTTCCTAATATCCAGGGGAAGAGATGATAATATTACTTCCAATATCGCAGGGGTTGTACACCCTCTGTGATAGTGTTTGTAATATCCAGGGTGGGAGAAGATATTACTTCCATTTTCACAGGAAGTATAAACCCCCCTGTGATATTGTTCATAAGATTCAGAGGAGGGGAGAGGATGATATTACTCCTGATATCACAGGAGGTGTACTTCCCTCTGTGATATTGTTCGTAATATCCAGGGATAGAAACAATGATATCACTCCAAACATCGCAGGGGTTGTACACGCCTCTGTGATATTATTCATAATATCCAAAGGAAGAGAGGATTATATTATTCCTAATATCTCAGGAGGTGTACACCACCCTGTGATATTTTTTGTAATATCCAGGGGAAAAAAGGATGATATTACTCCCAACATCGCAGAGGGTATACACCCCCCTGTGATATTCTTTGTAATATCCAAGGGGAAGAGAAGATGAAATTACTCTCAATATCGGAGGAGGTGTACACCCTTCTGTAGTGTTGTTCGTAATATCCAGAAGGAGAGAGAGTAATGTTACTCCCAATATCGTGGAGAGTATACACTCAAAATATTGCTGGGGGTGTAGACCCCCTGTGATATTCAGAATGTCCAGGGGGGAGAGGATATTACTCCCAATATCGCAGGGAGTGTACACCCCACCTGTGATCTTGCTCCTAATATCCAGGGTGGGAGAGAACAATTATACTCCCAATATCAGAGCAAGCATACACATATTCTGTGATATTGTTCCTAATATCCAGAAAGGGAAAGAATAATATTACTTCTAATATTGCAGAGGGTGTACAGCACCCTGTGATATTGTTGGTAATATCTAGGGGGAAAGGGGATGATATTATTCACAATATTGCAGGAGGTATACCCAACCCTGTGATATTGTTAGTAATATCCAGCAGGGGAGAGGATAATATTACTTCCAATATCGCAGGGAGTGTACACCCTCCTGTGATATTATTCATAATATCCAAGGTGGGGAGAGAATGCCATTATGAACAACATCACAGGGGGTGTACATATGTTGTTCATAATATCCAGGGAAGGAGAGGATAATATTACTTCCAATATCACAGAAGGTGTGTACACCCCCTGTGATATCGTTCATAACATTGGTGGGAGCAGAGAGGATGACAATATCACAGGGGATGTAAACTACACTGTGATACTGTTTGTATCTCTAGAGAAGCAGAGGATGATATTACTACCAGTATTGCAAGGGGTGTAAACTCCCTCTGTGATATTGTTCGTAATACCCAGGAGGAACGAGGATGATATTACTCCCAATATCACAGGGTCTGTACACCCCCCTGTGATACTGTATATAATATTAGTGGGGGAGAGGATGATATTACTCCCAATATTGCAAGGGGTGTACACCCAACCTATGATATTGTTCCTAATATCCAGGGAGGGAGAGAATGATTTACTCCCATATCGCAGGGAGTGTACATCCCCTGTGATATTGTTTCTAATATGCAGGGGGGAGAGTATGATACTATGTCCAATATCGCATGGGATGTACACCAGCCTTGTGATACTGTTCCTGATACCCAGCAGAGGAGGGGATGACATTATGCCCAGTATCGCAATGGGTATACACCCTTCCTGTGATATTGCTCCTAATTTGGGGGGGTGGGGAGAAGATATTACTTCCAGTATCACAGGGTGTGTCCACTCCACTTGTGATATTGTTTCTAATATCTGGGGGGAGAGGATGATATTACTCCCAGTATCGCAAATGGTGCATACTCCCCCTGTGATATTGTTCTAATATCCAGGGAGGGAGAGGATGATATTCCCATATTGCAGGGAGTGTACATACCCTGTAATATTGTTTCTAATATCTTGCGGGAGGTGAGGGTGATATTATGCCCAATACCGCATGGGATGTACACCAGCCTTGTGATATTATTTCTAATATCCAACAGAGGAGGGGATGACATTATTGCCAGTATCCCAATGGGTGAACACCCTTCCTGTGATATTCCCCCGGCGGGGAAGAAGATGTTACTCCCAATATCTCAGGGGATGTATACTCCACTGGTGATATAGTTCCTAATATCTAGGGTGGGAGGTGGATAATATTACTCCCAATATCGCAAATAATGTACAATCCCCCTGTGATATTGTTCCTAATTCCAGTTCCGGAGAGGATGATATTAGTCCCAATATTGCAGGGTGTGTACACCCCCCCTGTGATATTGTTTCTAATATCCAGGGGAGGAGGAGAAGATATTACTCCCAGTATCACAGGGGGTGTACACCGACCTTGTAGTATTGTTCCTAATATCCAGCAGGGAAGAAGATGATATTACTCTCTATATCACAGGGGGTGTGCACCCCCCTTGTGACAGTGTCTCTAATATTTAGAGGGAGAGATGATATTACTCCCAACATTGAAGGGGGGGTGTACACCCCTTTGTGTATATATCTACTATACAGACAGCCACTGTAAGCACTATAAGTGCACTATAAGTGTACACCCCCCTTGATATTGTTTTTAATATCCAGGGAGGTAGAGGATGACATTAATCCCAACATCACTGGTGGTGTTTACCCCCCTTGTGATATTGTTTTTAATATCCAGTTGGGAAGAGGATGATATTGCTTTCAATATCACATGAGGGTGTATACCCTCTTTGTGATATTGTTTCTATTATCCAATATGGGAGAGAATGATGTTACTCCCAATATCACAGGCAGTGTATACTACCTCTGTGATATAGTTCCTAATATCCTTGGGGGGAGAGGATGATATTACTCCCAATATCGCAGGAAATGTACACCACTTCTGTGATATTGTTCCTAATATCCAGAAGGGGAGAGCATGATATTACTTCCAATATTGCAGGATGTGTACACCCACCCCACTGTGATTTTGTTCCTAATATTCAGGTGGGGAGATAATGATATCCTTCCCAATATCACAGAGGGTCTATGTACCCCCTTGATATTTTTTCTAATATTCAATGGGAAAGATTATTATATTACTCCCAATATCACAGAGGGAGTATACCTTCCCTGTGATATGGCTCCTAATGTCCAGGGTAGAAGAGGATGATATTACTCCCAATATCACAGAAGGGTGTACACCCCCCGTGATACTGGAAGTAATGTCATCCTCTTCCCCAATGAAAATTAAGAACACTATCATAGAATGTGTGTACAGCCCCTTGTGATATTGTTCCTAATATTTAGGGGGAGAAAGGATGATATTACTCCTAATATCCCAGGGGGTGTACACCACTTCTATAATATTGTTCTTAATTTTCATTGGGGAAGAGGATTACATTACTTCCAGTATGGCAGGGGGTGTACACACTTCTGTGATATTTATCCTAATATCCTAATAGTCAGGGATGGAGAGGGTAATATTACTCGCAATATTGCAGAGTGTGTACACCTCTTTGTGTATATATCCACTATACAGACAGCCACTATAAGTCAGAGAAAGAGGAACCAACCCTGCCAACACATTGATCTTAGACTCTAGCCCCCAGAGCTGTGAGACAATAGCTTCTGTTGTTTAAGCCATCCAGTTTATGGTAGTTTATTATGACATCTCTAGAAAACTAATCTACCTCCTTTGAGGAGAGTTGAGTGTATTCTACATAAAGATGGATAATACATGGATGAATTATAAAACATGCAGCGGATTATGGCAGACTGCTAGTTGACCTTCTTACATAGTAGGTCATATCATCACTTTTTAATTTTAGATTCAAGGGTACATGTGCAGGTTTGTTGTATAAGTAAACTCATGTCAACGGTTTTTTTGGTACAGACGATTTTGTCACCCAGGTACTAAGCCTAGTACCCAATAGTTATTTTTTCTGATCCTCTCCCTCCTCCCACTCTCCACCATCGAGTAGGACCTGGCATCTGTTTTTTCCCTTTTTGTGTACATGTGTTCTCATTATCTAGTTCACACTAGTGAGAACATGCAGTATTTGGTTTTCTGTGTCTGTGTTAGTTTGCTAAGGATAATGGCCTCCAGCTTCATCCATGTTCCTGCAATGGACATGATCTCATCATTTTTTATGGATGCATAGTATTCCATGGCATATATCAGCAATCAACATTTTTGGCACCAGTTGACTGGTTTCTTGGAAGACATTTTTTCCACCAACAGAGCGGTGGAGGGATGATGGGGGAAATGGAAGGTGGTGGGGTGGTTAAAGAGCACGCAACCTAGATCCCTCACATATGCACTTCACAATAGATTTCAGGCTCCTATGAGAATCTAATGCTGCCATTAATCTGAAAGGAGGTGAAGTTCAGGCACTAATGCTTGCTCACCAACCGCTCACCTCCTGCTATGCAGCCCCATCCCTAACAGGCCATGAACCCCTGTCATTTGGGGACCCCTGGTATATATGTACCACATTTTAAAAATCCAATCTTCCATTTATGGGTATTCAGGTTGATTCTGTCTTTGCTATTGTAAACAGTACTGCAGTGAACATACACATGCATGTGTGTTTATGGCAGAACAATTTATATTCCTTTGGGTATATACCCAGTAATGGGATTGCTGTGTCAGATAGTAATTGTTTTCAGCTCTTTGAGGAATCATCACACTGCTTTCCACAGTGGCTGAACTAATTTATACTCCCACAAAAAGCGTATAAGCATTCCCTTTTCTCCGCAACCTTGTCAACATGGTATTTTATTTTATTTTATTTTTTTATTGAGACAGACTTTCGCTCTTGTTGCTCAGACTGGAGTGCAATGGCACAATCTTGGCTCACTCCAACCTCTGCCTCCCAGGTTCAAGCGATTCTTCTGCCTCAGCCTCTCAAGTAACTGGGATTACATGCATGCATCACCATGCCCAGCTAATTTTTTATTTTTAGTACAGATGGGGTTTCTCCATGTTGGTCAGACTGGTCTCGAATTTCCAACCTCAGGTGATCTGCCCACCTCAGCCTCCCAAAGTGATGGCATTACAGGCATGAGCCAAGGTGCCTGGCCTTGACTTTCTAATGACTGGTATGAGATGGCATCTCGTTGTGGTTTTGATTTGCATTTCTCTAATGATTAGTGATATTGAGCATTTTTTCATATGTTTATTGTATTGTATGTCTTCTTTTCGAAAAGTGTTCATGTCATTTGCCCACATTTTAATGGGGTTGTTTTTCTCTTGTAAATTTGCGTTAAGTTTCTTATAGATGCTGGATATTGGGCTTTTGTCAGATGCATAGATTGCAAATATTTTCTCCCATTCTGTAGGTTGTCTGTTTACTCTGTTGATAGTTTCTTTTCCTATGCAGAAGCTCTTTAATTTGAGCCTATTTGTCAATTTTTGCTTTTGTTGCAATTGCTTTTGGTATCTTTGTCATGAAATCTTTGCCAGTTCCCATGTTCAGAATAATATTACCTAGGTTGTCTTCCAGGGTTTTTATAATTTGGGGTTTTTCATTTCAGACTTTAATCCATAGTGAGTTGATTTTGGTGTGTGGTATAAGGAAGGGGTCCAGTTTCCATCTTCTGAATATGGCTACCAGGTATCCTTGCACCATTTATTGATTAGAGAGTCGTTTACCCATTGCTTCTTTTTGTCAGCTTTGTCAAAGATCAAATGGTTGTAGGTGTGCGGCCTTATTTCTGGGCTCACTATTCTGTTTGATTGATCTAGTGTCTGCCTTTGTACCAGTACCATACTGTCCATGCTGCTTCGATTACTGTAGCCCTGTAGTATAGTTTGAAGTCAGGTAGCATGATGTCCTCAGCTTTGCTGTTTTTGCTTAGCATTGCCTTGGCTATTTGGGCCCTTTTATGGTTCCACATGAATTTTAAAATAGTTTCTTTCTAGTTCTGTGAAGAATGTCAATGGTAGTTTAATAGGAATAGCACTGAATCTGTAAATTGCTTTGGGCAATATGGCCTTTTTTTTTTTTTTTTTTTTTTTGGTACTTTAGGTTCTGGGCCACATGTGCAGATCATGCAGGATTGTTGCATAGGTACACACATGGCAAGACGGTTTGCTGCCTCCATCGCCCCCATCACCTATCTCTGGCATTTCTCCCCATGTTATCCTTCCCCAACCTCCCAGCCCCAGCTGTCCCTCCCCTACCCCCCCCCCAGACCCCAGTGTGTGATATACCCCTCCCTGTGTCCATGTGTTCTCATTGTTTGACACCCACCTATGAGTGAGAATATGTGGTGTTTGATCTTCTGTTCTTGTGTCAGTTTGCTGAGAATGATGGTTTCCAGATTCATCCATGTCCTTATGAAGGACACGAACTCATTGTTGAGCATGTAATATTTTTTCATTTGTGTCAGTCATCTTTGATTTATTTGAGAAGTGTTTTGTTCTCATTGTAAAGGTATTTCATCTCCCTGGTTAACTGTATTCCTAGGTATTTTATTCTCTTTGTGACAATTGTGAATGAGATTATATTCCTGATTTGCCTTTCGGTTTGGCTGTTGTCGGTGTATAGGAAAGTTAGTGATTTTTTCACATTGATTTTGTATCCTGAAACTTTGCTGAAATTGTTTATTAGCTGAAGGAGCTTTGGGGCTGAGACTATGGGGTTTTCTAGGTATAGAATCATATTGTCTGCAAACAGGGATGATTTGATTTCCTCTCTTCCTATTGGGATGCTTTTATTTCTTTCTCTTGCCTCATTGTTCTGGCCAGGACTTCCAGTACTATGTTGAATAGGAATGGTGAGAGAGGGCATCCTTGCATTGTGCCGATTTTCAAGGGGGAATATTTTCAGTTTTTGCCCATTCAGTATGATGTTGATTGTGGGTTTGTCATAAGTGGCTCTTTTTTTTTTTTTGAGAAACAGTTTCACTCTTGTTACCCAGGCTGGAGTGCAATGGCGCTGTCTCGGCTCACCGCAACCTCCGCCTCCTGGGTTCAGGCAATTCTCCTGCCTCAGCCTCCTGAGTAGCTGGGATTACAGGCACATGCCACCATGCCCAGCTAATTTTTTGTATTTTTAGTAGAGACGGGGTTTCGCCATTTTGACCAGGACAGTTTCGATCTCCTGACCTCGTGATCCACCTGCCTCGGCCTCCCAAAGTGCTGGGATTACAGGCGTGAGCCACCGCGCCCGGCCCGGTGGCTCATTATTTTGAGGTGTATTCCTTCCATAGCTAGTTTATTGAGAATTTTTAACTTGAAGGGATGTTGAATTTTATCAAAAGCCTTTTCTACATCTATTGAAATAATCATGTGGTTTTCGTCTTCAGTTCTGTTTATGTGATGAATCACCTTTATTGATTTGCATATGTTGACCCAACCTTGAATCCCAGGGAGAAAGCCTACTGATCATGGTGGATTAGCTTTTTGATGTGCTGCTGAATTCAGTTTATAGTTATTTTGTTGAGTATTTTTGCATAAATGTTCACCAAGGATATTGGCCTGAAGTTCTTCTTTTGTCTCCGCCAGGTTTTGGGTATCAGAATGATGCTAGCCTCCTAGAATGAGTTGGGGAAGAGTCCCTTCTCTTCAAATTTTTGGAATAGTTTTAGTAGGAATGGTACCAGATCTTTGTATATCTGATAAAATTTGGCTGTGAATCTGTCTGGTCCTCAGCTTTTTTTTTTTTTTTTTTTTTTTTGGCAGGTAGGCTATTTTTTACTGATTCAATTTCAGAGCTCTTTATTGATCTGTTTAGAGAATCAATTTCTTCCTGGTTCAGTTTTGGGAGGGTGTATGTCCAGGAATGTATCTATCTCATCAAGGTCTTTCTAGTTTGTGTGCATAGAGGTATTTGTAGTAGTCTCTGATGGCTTTTGGTATTTCTGTGGGGTCAGTGGTAACATCCCCTTTCTTGTTTCAAATTATGTTTATTTGGATTGTCTCTCTTTTCTTCTTCATTAGTCTAGCTAGTGGCCTATCTTTCCTTTTTTTTTTTTTTTTAGATGGAGTGTTGGTCTGTTGACCAGGCTGGAGTGCAATGGCATGATCTTGGCTCCCTGCAACCTCTGCCTCCCGGGTTCATGCAATTCTCCTGCCTCAGCCTCCCAAGTATCTGAGACTACAGGTGTGAGCCACCACACCCGGCTAATTTTTGTATTTTTAGTAAAGATGCGATTTCACCATGTTGACCAGGCTGGTCTCGAACTCCTGACCTCAAGTGATCCACTTGCCTTGGCCTCCCAAAGTGCTGGGATTACAGGTGTGAGCCACCATGCCTGGCTGCTAGTGGCCTATCTTACTAATTTTTTTCCCAAAAAACAGTTCCTGGATTTGTTGATCTTTTGGATTTTTTTAATTGTACTTTAAGTTCTGGGGTACAGGCCGGGCGCGGTGGCTCAAGCCTGTAATCCCAGCACTTTGGGAGGCCAAGGCGGGTGGATCACAAGGTCAAGAGATCGAGACCATCCTGGTCAACATGGTGAAACCCCATCTCTACTAAAAAAAATACAAAAAATTAGCTGGGCATGGTGGTGCATGCCTGTAATCCCAGCTACTCAGGAGGCTGAGGCAGGAGAATTGCCTGAACCCAGGAGGCGGAGGTTGCGGTGAGCCGAGACAGCGCCAATGCACTCCAGCCTGGGTAACATGAGTGAAACTCCGTCTCAAAAAAAAAAAAAAAAAAAAAAAAAAAAAAGTTCTGGGGTACATGGCAGAATATGCTGGTTTGTTACATAGGTATATACGTGCCATGGTGGTTGGCTGCATCCATCACCTTGTCATCTACATTAGGTAATTCTCCTCATGCTATCCCTCTTCTAGCACCCACTCCCCAAAAGTCCCCAATGTGTGATGTTCTCCTCCCTGTGTCCATGTTTTCTTGTTCAGCTCCCACTTATGAATGAGAATATGCAGTGTTTGCTTTCCTGTTCTTGCATTAGTTTGCTGAGAATGCTGGTTTACAGCTTCATCCATGTCCCTGCAAAGGACACGAACTCATCTTTTTTTATGGCTGAATAGTATTCCATGGTGTATACGTGGCACATTTTCTTTATCCAGTCTATCTTTGATGTGTATTTAGGTTGGTTCCAAGTCTTTGCTATTGTGAATAGTGCTGTAATAAGCATTCATTTGCATGTGTCTTTATAATAGAGCAATTTATAATTCTTTGGGTATATTCTCAGTAATGGGATTGCTGGGTCAAATGGTATTTCTAGTTCTAGACCCTTGAGGAATCACCACACTGTCTTCCCCAATGGGTGAACTAATTTGCACTCCCACCAACAGTGTAAAAGCGTTCCTGTTTCTCCACATCTTCTCCAACATCTGTTGTTTCCTGACTTGTTAATGATCGCCATCCTAACTTGCATGAGATGATATCTCAATGTGGTTTTAATTTGCATTTCTCTAATAACCAGTGATGATAAGCTTTTCTTCATATGTTTGTTGGCTGCATAAATAAATGTCTCCTCTTGAGAAATGTCTGTTCATATTCTTTGCCCACTTTTTGATGGGGTTGGTTTTTTTTTTTCCTGTAAATTTGTTTACATTCTTTGTAGATTCTAGATTTTAGCCCTTTGTCAGATGGGTAGACTACAAAAATTTTCTCCCATTCTGTAGGTTGCCTGTTCACTCTGATGATAGTTTCTTTTGCTATGCAGAAGCTCTTTAATTTAATTAGATACCATTTGTCTATTTTGGCTTTTGTTGCCATTGCTTTTGGTGTCTTAGTCATGAAGTCGTTGCCCATGCCTATGTCCTAAATAGTATTACCAAAGTTTTCTTCTAGGGTTTTAATAGTGTTAGGTCTTACATTTGTATCTTTGATCCATCTTGAGTTAATTTTTGTAGAAGTTGTAAGGGACAAATCCAGTTTCAGCTTTCTGCAGATTGGTAATCAGTTTTTCCAACACCATTTATTAAATAGGGAATCCTTTCCCCATTGCTTATTTTTGTCAGGTTTGTCAAAGATCAGATGGTTGTAGATGTGTGGCATTGTTTCTGAGGCCTCCATTCTGTTCCATTGCTCTGTATCTCTGTTTTGGTACCAGTACCATGCTGTTTTGGTTACTGTAACCTTGTAGTATAGTTTGAAGTCTGGTAGTGTGATGCCTCCAGCTTTTTTTTTCTTTTTTCTTAGAATTGTCTTGCTATTCAGGCTTTTTGGTTCCATATGAAATTTAAGGTGATTTTTTTCCAATTCTATGAAGAAAGTAAATGGTAGCTTGATGGGGATAGCATTAAATCTGTGGATTACTTTGGGCAGTATGGCCATTTTCACAATATTGATTCTTCTAACCATGAGCATGGAATGTTTTTCCATTTGTCCCCTCTTATTTTCTTGAGCAGTAGTTTGTAGCTCTCCTTGAAGAGGTCTTTCACATCCCTTGTAAGTTGTATTCCTAGGTATTTAATTATCTTTGTAGCAATTGTGAATAGGAGTTCACTCATGATTTGGCTCTCTGTTTGTTATTGGTATGTAGAAATGCTTGTGATTTTTGCACATTTATTTTGTATCCTGAGACTTTGCTGAAGTTGCTTGTCAGCTTAAGGAGATTTTTGACTGAGACAATGGAGTCTTCTAAATATGTAATCATGTCGCCTGCAAATAGAAACAATTTGACTTCTTCTTTACCTATTTGAATACCCTTTATTTCTTTCTCTTGCCTGATTGCCCTGGCGAGAACTTCCAATCCTATGATGAATAAGAGTGGTGAGAGAGGGCATCCTTGTCTTGTGCCGGTTTTCAAAGGGAATGCTTATTTTTTCTTATTCAGTATGATATTGGCTGTGGGTTTCTCATAAGTAGCTCTTATTATTTTGAGATATGTTCTATCAATACCTCGTTTGTTGAGAGTTTTTAACATTAAGGGTTGTTGAATTTTGTTGAAGCCTTCTCTGTATCTATTGAGATGATCGTGTGTTTTTGTCTATTTATGTGATGAATTACATTTATTCATTTGTGTATGTTGAACCAGCCTTGCATCCCGGTGATGACATCAACTTGATCATGATGGATAAGGTTCATGTACCAGAATCTATAGGACACATTTATAGCAGTGTGTAGAGGCAAATTTATAGAACTAAATGCCCAACAGAGGAAGCAGGAAAGATCTAAAATCAATACCCTAGCATCACAATTAAAAGAACCAGAGAAGCAAGAGCAAACAAATTCAAAAGCCGGCGGAAGACAAGAAATAACTAAGATTAGAGCAAAATGAAAGAGATAGAGACATGAAAAACCCTTCAAAAAATCAGTGAATTCAGGAGCTGGTTTTTTGAAAAGATCAACAAAATAGATAGACCGCTAGCCAGACTAACAAAGAAGAAAACAGAGAAGAATCAAAGAAATGCAATAAAAATGATAAAGGCAATATCACTACGGATCCCATAGAAATACAAACTACCATCAGAGTATACTATAAATACCTCTACACAAATAAAACAGAAAATCTAGAAGAAATGGATTAATTCTCGGACACTTAAACCCTCCTAAGACTAAACCACAAAGAAGTGAAATCCCTGAATAGACCAATAACAAGGTCTGAAATTGAAGCAGCAATTAGTAGCCTACCAACCAAAAAAATTCAGGACCAGAAGGTTTCACAGCCGAATTCTACCAGCAGTACAAAGAGGAGCTGGTACCATTCCTTCTGAAACTATTCCAAACAATAGAAAAAGAGGGAATCCCTCCCTAACTCATTTTAGGAGGCCAACATCATCCTGATAGCAAAACCTGGCAGAGACACAACTAAAAAAGAAAATTTCAGTCCAATATTCCTGATGAACATTGATGCAAAAATCCTCCATAAAATACTGGCAAACCAAATCCAACAGCACATTAAGAAGCTTTTGAATGATTTTTTTGTATCTTGAGCTCCTTCAGGTCAGTTCTGATTTTGTTTATCTCTTTTCTTCTGCTAACTTTGGGGTTGATTTACACTTGCTTCTTTAGTTCTTTTTGTTGCGATATTAGGTTGTTAATTTGAGATATTTCTATCTTTTTGATGTGGGCATTTTAGTGCTATAAATTTCCCTCTTAACACTGCCTTAATTGTGTCCCAGGGATTCTGATATGTTGTATCTTTGTTCTCATTAGTTGCAAAGAACTTCTTGATTTCCTTCTTAATTTTATTATTTACCCAAAGTCAGGTTGCAGAATTTCCATGTAATTGCATGGTTTTGAGCAATTTTTTTAGTCTTGATTTCTATTTTTATTGCTCTGTGGTCCAAGAGTGTGTTTGGTATGATTCTGGTTCTTTTGCATTTGCTGAGGATTATTTTATGTCAGAATGTGTGGTTGATTTTGGAGTATGTGGCATTTGGTGATAAGAAGAATGTATATTCTATTGTTTTGGGGTGGAGAGGTCTGTAGATGTTTATCAGATTCATTTGGTTCAATGTTGAGTTCAGGTCCTGAATATCTCTGTTAATTTTCTGCCTCAATGATCTGTCTGATACCGTCAGTGGAGTGCTGAAATCTCTCACTAAGTCTCTTTGTAGGTCTCTAAAGCTTGCTCTATGAATCTTGATGCCTCTGGGTTGGATATATATTTAGAATAGTTAAGTCTTCTTGTTGAATTGAACACTTTACCATTATGTAATGCTCTTCTTTGTCTTTTTTGATCTATGTTGGTTTAAACCCTGTTTTGTCTGAAATTAGGATTGCAATCTCTGTTTTCTGTCTGATTTCCGTTTGTGTGGTAGATCTTCCTCCATCCCTTTATTTTGAACGCATGAGTATTACTGCATGTAAGATGGGTCTCTTGATGACAGCCTACCATTGGGTCTTGGTTTTATTTATGTGGCTTGCCACTCTGTGCCTTTTAAATGAGGCATTTAGCCTGTTTACATTCAAGATTAGTGTTGATATGTGTGGATTTGATCCTGTCATTGTGTTGTTAGCTGGTTACTAGCTTGTTAGTGTGGTTGCTTTATAGTGTCACTGGTCTGTGCACTTAAGTGTGCTTTTGTCTTGGCCGGTAGTGGTGTTTTCTTTCCATATTTAGTGCTCCTTTCAAGATCTCTTGTAAGGTCTGGTGGTAATAAACTCCCTCAGCATTTGCTTATCTGAAAAGGATCTTATTTTTCCCTTGCTGAGGAAGCTTAGTTTAGCTGGCTATGGAATTCTTGATTGAAGATTCTTTGTCTTTAAGAATATCGCATATAGGCCCTCAATCTATTCCGGCTTGTAGGGTTTCTGCCGAAAGGTCTGCTGTTAGGCTGATGAGGTTCCCTTTGTAGGCAACCTGCCCTTTCTCTCTAGCTGCTTTTAACATTCTTTCATTTCAACCTTGAAAAATCTGACAATTATGTGTCCTGGAAATGATCTTCCTGTGTTAAATTTTGCAGGGCTTCTCTGTATTTCCTGAATTTGACTGTTGGCCTCTCTAGTGAAATTGAGGAGGTTTTCACGGACTACATCCTGAAATATGTTTTCCAAGTTGCTTGTTTTCACCCTGTCCTTTTCAGAGATGTCAGCGATTTATAGATTGGCCTCATTACAAAATCCCACATTTCTCAGAGGTTGTGTTCATTCCCTTTCATTCATTTTTCTTTATTTTTGTCTGACAGTCTTATTTCACAAAACCAATCTTTAAGTTCCAAGGTTCTTTCCTCAGCTTGATCTGTTATGCCCTTGATACTTGCAATTGCATTGTGAAACTCTTGCAGTGTGTTTTTCAGCTCTATTAGATCAGTTAGCTTATTACTTACACTGACTATTTCATCTTTCAGCTCCTTTGTCATTTTATTTTGACTTGGATTGGGTTTTGCTGTTCTCCTGAATCTTGATTATATTTGTTCTTATCCATATTCTGAATTCTAGTTCCATCATTTCAACTAACTCAGTCTCATTAAGATCCCTTGTTGGAGAACTAGAGCAGTTGTTTGGAGTACATTACTCTGGCCATTTGAGTTGCAAAAATTCTTGCATCACTTCTTTCTCATCTCTGCGTGTATGTGTTCCTTTAACTGCTGGGCTGCCTCTGATTGAAGGGGTCAGATGGGGACAGAGTGGTTGTGCTGGAATCCCAGGTCTGGTGGTCCTGCCCTGTGAGAAGAAGTAAGGACCAGCCTTCGTGGAGAACAGTCCAGCCACTTTTCTAGGAGGTAGATGCTTTGTGCTGGGGATCCAGATTCTGGAGAATCTCATGGACTCTCCAGAGCCTGAAGACAGCAATGGTGAGAGCTGTGAGACAGCACTGGGTGCTCTGCCCCAGGGAGTTGCAGAGGTGCTACTGGCTTGATAGCCCCAGTGTGGGGTGGCTGGAGACCCAGGCCAGGACTTTCCCAGTGAGGAGATATGGGATCAGGAACCCACATAACAGTCTGACCACTTTTCCATAAGGCTGCTCCAGCCTGCCGGGGGTCTGCTTCAGTCCCTAATCACCTCAGATTTCCAGCAGCTGAAGGTATCAACAGTGAAGGCTGTCAAACAGCAAAGATGGTGGCCTGCCCCTTTGTCTGGACCTGTTGCCAGGCTGAACACCCCAGCAGGGATGGCTCTAGACCTCGATTGGGAGATTCTGCCCAGTGAAGAGAAACATGATCTGGGACTCGTGTGAAAAAGCTGTGTGGCTATTTCTCTGTAGAGCTGTGCTGTGCCAGGGGACCATTCTAGTCTTTCGTTGCCTTGGACTCCCTAGAGCCTATGGCAGCCACTGCTAAGGTTGTGAAACAGCAAAGATGGCGCTCCATCCCTCCCTTTGGGAGCTCTGTTCCAGGGAGGCTCAGAACCACTGCCAGCTGGAAAACACTGGCAAGAGTGGCTGGTGACCCCAGCTGGGAGATCCTGCCCAGTGAGGAGAAGCAGGGTTAGGAACCAGTGGGGAAAAAATAAAAAAAATTAAAAGCAGTCTGGCCACTTTTCTGTAGGGCAGCTTCACTGAAGGCAACAATACCTAAGGCAACAAAACAGCAAAGATGGTGGCCCATCCCTCCCTCTGGGAGCTGTCACAGGGAGCTGTAATGCTGCCACTACCAGTGGCTGGCTGGAGTTCTAAGCCAGGGAGTCTTATCCTACAAGGTGCCATGGAAGCAGGGCCTGCAGAGTATTGCTTCTCAGCCCCCTGAATTCAGTCCCTTTCCTAAAGGTATGTACAGGGGTCTAACCTCCCACTTTGCCAGAGTTGCAGTTGCTTTTTCTGGGAAGCCTGGATATCCGAAAGCCCTGGAGCTCCACATGTGCCTGGGCAACTGCTCTGCCATGTAGCTCTGTGTGTCAGACTGCAGGCCTTGGTGGAGTAGGATAATAAGGGGATACCTGCCCCAAGAGTTGCAAAGATCTGAGGGTGAAATAGGGTCCCTGGGGTCACTTACTCACTCATGGCTTCCCTGGGTAGGCAAGGCTCCCCTAGCTCCTTGTCACTCCTGAGTGGGCAGTCACCCTGCCTTGCTTTTCCCCATTCTCCATGAGTTAAGTTGTTTTCTTGATAAATCCCAACACATATAGCTAAACATTTCAGTTGATGTTTCTGTATTTACTCTCCCCTTCTATTTCTCTCTGTGAGAGCAGCATACACTAGCTGCTTCTAGTTGGTCATCTTGGCCAGCCTCCTCCTAACTTCACATTTTAACTGAGCCAAACTACATTTTCCACTGCCCAGTACAGCTGGCTGTGGCCAGATCACTAAGTTCTGGCCAGTTATAATCAGATGTATCAGGAGGCAGATTTTAGAAGCTGGCAGCTGCTTCGTGACCTTTTTTGTGCATCCCTTCCTCCTTCCTAGAGGCTGATATGCACATACGATGTCTGTGGTATTTAAACCTCAGTGACCTTGGAAATGGGAGCTATGAAGTATGATTAACCAGAATAGAAGTACCTTGAGTAACTAAAAGCTCTGTGGAGCACTTATCATACCATCACTGGCCTGCCTACATTTGACATGAGAAAAAAGGGTCTTTTATCTTGTTTAAACCTTTGTTTTGGTGGGCTTACTATTACTTCCTGTTGAATCTAATCTTAAACAATACAAGTATGCCATGTAGAAACAGGAGAAAATAAAACCCAATGGAGGATTTTAGCTTAGACTACAAAAAAGAAGATTGAAAAGAAACAGTCAAAGAGATAGAAGAAAAACCAGGATAAAATTATATTTGAAAAATCAAAGAATATCTAAAAGAAGGGAGAGATAAAACACTAGATAGTCCTGACTCAACAAATATGAAGACCAAGAAATATCTCATGAGAGGCCCATGCTTCTCAAACTTTAATGTGCATAGGACTCATTTTGTGAATTGCTAACATGCAAAATATGATTCATTTAACTAATTTATCAATCATAAAAATTAATGATGTGACTGGGAAAGTTCTAAAAAGGCTTCCAAGTGATATAAATGCTACTGATCCTCTTGTGATGGCAAAAACTTTGGCCACAGTGGTTCTTAAAGTATAATTCCTGAATCAGTGTCATCAGCATCACCAGAGAACTTCTTAGAAATGCATGTTCTCAGGCCCCACTCTAGACTGAAGGATAGGGCCCAGCAATCTGTTTTAACAAACACACCAGGTGAGCCTGATGCACACTAAAGTTTGGTGGCTGCTATGGTTTGAATGAGTCCCCTCCAAAATCCACATGTTGAAACTTAATGGCCAGTGTGATGGTATTAAGAAATGGGGGCCTTTAAGAGGTGATTAGACCATGAAGTCTCCCCACTTTGTGAATGGGACTGAGGCCCTTTTAAAAGAGGCTTGCTTGCCCTTCTGCCACACGTGAGGACATCATGTTCCTCCCTTTCAGAAGATGTAGCAACAGAGGCCATCTTGGAAGCAGACAGCAGCCCTCACCAGACAGTTGAATCTGCTAGTGTCTTGATCTTGGACTTCCCAGCCTCTAGAATTATGAGCAAATAAATTTCTGTTCTTTATAAATTACTCAGTCTTGGATACTTTGTTACAGCAGCACAAATGAAGTAAGATAACCATTCATGAGAGCAAATAATAATAATAATAATAATAATGACTACCACAGATGTTGGTCACAAACTGCAGGCCAGATACTTTAACACTTTTCTTGCATTATCTCATTTGGCTCTCACAACAATTCATTTTATCAATGAAGAAACCAAGACTGAAAGAAGTTAAATACATTGCCAAGGTCACAAAACTAGCAAGTGGTGGATCCAAGAAACCATGTCTGTCTCACACCTAGGTCCACTCTTACGTCCCTTTGTCCACTGATCTTTAAGGGTCAACTGGGATACTATCACACATGATTTCGTCAGGATATGAAGATGAACACCAGGTTGCAATGGCTTTGAAAGGAAGGAAGTGGGAAAAATGAGCACAAAATACTTTTTCAAAAATGTCAACTTTGAAGAAGAAAAGAGAAATAAAATGAAAACTAGAGGGTGTGGGAGAGAGGGAATTTGCTTGGTCATCTTTAAAAGAAGAAACAGAGATAAAAGAGGAAGAGAGTTTCAAGATACAGAAATATGTTAGAGATTTTAAAAGCTCAAACTTGAGCATAATCAGGGGATGGTGGATGAGGAATGAAATATTATTAATTACATGATGATTGCTTTGAGGAAATGAGGATACGTATTCAGGAAGGGAGAAAGACTTAAGCAAAATACAATAGTGAACTTTAAATATCAAGTGGGCTATAAGACAGAAGAGGAAAAATTTTATTTTTATAGCTTCAGGGAGCAGACCAAGAGATGAAGTGATACGGGACAGATTTCAACCTTAAAATGAAAAAGAATCGGCTAACAATTTGAAAACAGAATGATTTGCCTTTTGAGATGGTGATTCTCTTATTACTGAAAATACTTAGGGAAGAGCTCTTTTATAACCATGATGCAAGTTGTATAAGGGATTTCTGTGAACTCGCTGAGGTGTTTAAACTATGCTAAAATTCTATGATATGTCCCTGCACTGCCTACTCCTTTGGTAAACATTGAAGTATAGTACTGCTTATGGTAAGAACAATTCTTTGTGTAGTTTACATATGTAAGACCTTCTGCTATAATTGACCAGTAATAGAGGTAGAAAATAGAGAATTGCTTACATTTCTGGCACTATCAAAACAATTCATATATTTGAAGTAATTTAAATTATCAGGTAAACTTAAGGTCAGAAACTCTAAATGTTCACATTTGCATATATCCTGTTTCTAAACCTCTACTCACTTTTCTCTCCTGCATGATTTGGACAATGTCAGCAAGCAACTGGGTTTTCCTGTCATTCTAAGTTGAAGTCCCTTCATTCTCTATTTTCAACATTACTGCCTTTAGTAGATTTTGTTGAGAACCTTCTGCAGACATCATGACTTAACAAGTAGAATGTCTCTTCTCCTGTATCACAGATGTCACTACTTCCAAAGCAGAAGAATTCACATTTTGATGAGTTTATGAAAGAAAAACCACAAAACCCAGCACATAACTCAACAGATTCCAAATCAACCCTGCAGATGTTTGATCTATTCTTTTTTCTCACAGCCAACAGACAGAAACATGACCCAAAAAATTTCCTGGTTACTACACTGCAAACAACCAGACTATTGGAAAGGGGGCCAGAACTAAAGCCCTGTGTCCTCTGAGAAGATGAACATAATTCACCAAAGTAAGTATTCACTTTTTGCCCACTGGTAAGAAAGGGTACAATAAAAGCCTCTAAGTGATCAATGGAGACTGATACCATCTGTTGAACCTGCTGTGGAGGATAGTTGGTCCAGAGATCATATTGTAGATCGCAAGAAAGAGTTCATGTTTACAGAATTGCTATTTCTTTCTGGGTTCAAATTCACTGCTGGAGCAAGTGTCTTGTGAAATGTGATTGAAAGAGATTTTGCAAAATTTTAAGTGACCAGAGCCCTCTTTCTCTTAGAGTAAACTAAAGAAATAGGGAATTGAAACTTTGTTTTTGGCTTCTGAATTTAGAAAGATGGTTTCTAAGGTTACACTTGATTTTTAACTTGAGTATGTGAGTTTGCTTTGACCAGAATGTTTTTCTTTTCACATACCTTTCTAAGATGTAGTATATAGTAGTTAACATATAATTTTATAAACACATATGTATATATGTGTACATGTACGTGGATATACATGAAATTCTGGACACCTGCTTCTGAGGCTATAAACTGAAAGTAGCAATTCCATGTTACCATATTGTTACATGATAGTTTACATATACATATATTCATATATTATTAGGAATATGTCAGGAGAAAAGGAAAATAATGTATACCAAGTACAGCAGGTTTCTTTGAAATGGTTTAAAGAGAAACCATGTTTTTGTTTGGTTGTTGTTTTTATTTTGTTTTGAGACAGAGTCTCACTTTGTTGTCCAGGATGGAGTATAGTGGCATGCTCTCAGCTCACTGCAACCTCCTCCTCTCAGGTTCAAGCAATTCTCCTGCCTCAGCCTCCAGAGTAGCTGGAACTACCGGCTTGCGCCACTAAGCCTAGCTAATTTTTGTATCTTTAGTAGAAATGAGCTTTCACCACGTTGGCTAGACTGGTCTTGAACTCCTGGCCTCAGGTGATCTGCCCACCTTGGCCTCCCGAAGTGCTGGGATTACAGCCATGAGCCACCATGCCCGGCCAACATTTTAAAATTTATTTATTTTGTAGAGAAGGGGTCTCACAGTGCTTCCCAGGCTTATCTAGAAACAATATTCTTTATATGGCAGTATTATGTTGCCAAAATTTGTGTCCTTCTCATAGACCTGAAGGTCAATAAAATTTATAAACTGTATAGTCTAGAAAGGTAGAATTCTAAGGTTCTATGGTGTTCCTTAAAAATAATTTGACAGTGGCATTGGAGCAGTATGTTCCAAAGGCTACCATAGTTACTGTTCTCATCTTTCAGAATATCAAATCATATGCAAATGAACCTTTTAAATTGCTTGTACTGCAGTAACAGCATTTTAGTAAATTTTGAATTTATGGTAGGGTCATCTTTTCTCAAAATATTTGGAAAAACTAGTTTGAAAACTGAACTATGGACAAGAACATGTCTTTCTGCCTCAACTCCTGAGTTATTCTGTGCATCAATAGTTTATCTCTTTTTCTTCTGAGAGAAAGAAGCAAAGGGACAGGGATGGAGAACGTTCCACAAGGTGCCTTTGGAAGCTGGGCTATTGACAGTGCACCACTAGGGGGCAGCATAGAGGTGGGAAGCAGGAGATTGGATTTGGTCCTGCTCAGCTCTTGATTGTCATCTAAACTCTCTGAGCCTCAGTTTCTTTATCATAGCCACTCCAGGATTTTGATATAATTATTGTTATTGTTGTTTTGAGATTTTTTTTATAACTAATGACCCACTTGGAGAGCCGGAAGTGCTGGGGGACATGAGTTGGGAATGCTGGGTGGGCCACCAAGGGTCAATTTGTTTGAGGGCAGATGGAAACTCCTGGAACCCTCCGTTCTAAGGCACAAGTAACTTGGCCCAAGTGCAATGAGAGGATGGAGAAAGGGAGGGACTTTGAGTATTGTTGGGCGTGTGGTGGTCACTAGCTTTCCCCTTACATCTAATGCAGGATGACTAGGGGGATATGTTGTGTGGTGGATTCTAGGGGCAGGGCATATATACATAAACATCAGTCTATGAATTTGTAAAAAGACATTACTGTCTCAGATATCAGAAAAATCATGACTTTGCAATGAGGGCATTCTCTCTCTTTCAGAAGACTGATGTGGAAAATAAAACCATCAGAAGGTTGCTGGGTGATGACCTTTGAATAGTACCTAGGTAAGATACATCTGTCTCCCGCAAACGTGATCTTACTGGCCAGACCAGAACATTTGAAGTCTAACAGCTAATGCCCTCAGCCCTCCCCTGGTATGGCACAGACATTGCCCACCAATACTGTTTTGCAACCTTAGTTTTATCCACGGGCCTGGGAAAACAGTGATTATATATCTTAAAAATAACTGAAATAAATTCTCGATTTCTCTTTTGGATTCCCCAATTTCTCTTCCCTGGTTCTTTTCTGTGATCTGTTCAGAATCAGTGTTTGTGAATCTGTGGTGTCACAAAGCAGTAACATAGCTTAATGGTAAAGACTTTGAGCAGTGAAGCCGGACTGCCTGGGTTCAGGTCTTGACACTAACTTGCCATGTCTCTGTGACCCTATTTTTTTTTTTTTTTTTTAGAAACAGTTTCACTCTTGTTGCCCAGGGTGGAGTGCAATGGCACAATCTCGGCTCACTGCAACCTCTCCCTCCTGAGTTTAAGTGATTCTTCTGTCTCAGCCTCCCAGGTAGCTGGGATTACAGGCGTGTGCCACCATGCCTGGCTAATTTTGTGTTTTTCATATAGACGGGTTTCACCATGTTGGTCAGGCTGGTCTCGAACTCCCAACCTCAAGTGATCCACCTGCCTTGGCCTTCCAAAGTGCTGGGATTACAGGAGTGAGCCACTGTGCCCGGCTGACTCTACTTTCTTCACCTCTAACATGGGGAGAATAATAATATCTATTTTCCAAAGTTGTCATGAAGATTAGGAGTGAATACACATAATGCATTTGACAAAGTGCTAACCATATAGTAAGCACTAAACTTTTACCTATTTTGCCCATTGTGACCAATGTACTTGCCTGTTTCTTTTGTAATTTATATTTTGTAATGCAGTAAAGCTAAGCTGGAGGGACCCAGTATTAGGCTTAAACAGGTGGAAGGCTTTGGAGAAGCAAACAAAGCCTTACATGTGCACAGTGGTAACCTGAGGAATTTGATATGCACCTGGCTACTTGATGCAGCTGGCCTGGGAAGCGGGTTTAATTAAAAAAAAATTATATTTTGTGTGTGTGGCTTTAATGAACTCAATGTAAGTAATGACTTTTCATGTTCCATAACAATGTGGTATTATAACCTGGTTAAGTACTTAATATATACATGATGCCAATTTTAGCAGTATTATCATTACTATTATTGTAATAAATCACAATGCTGAAATAAAACTTCTTAAAATTAATGAGCATATATTCTGTAGGCACAAAGAAAATAAATACGTACTTGTGGTTGAAATCTTTTTCAACTCAAGCCATACCCCTCTGAGGGAGACAATTTATTGATCACTTCCAGAGCTGTGCCCTGGAAAAAAAGGGACTAGAAAAAAGAAGCCTTGGGGATATGCTTTGCCTGCATTAACAAAGTCCAATGTGAGTTTTCTGCACGACTGTGTCAGGGTATGTTTGTGCTGTCCTAGTTTTATTCTCATTGTAGGGTCAGAGTAATTAAGGAAAACATCTAGTTATGAAATACTGGGTAAAAATTACAAAATAAAAATAGAGGACAATTAAAAACCACACAGATGGAAATCATTTAGCAATTCTAAGTAGATACAATTGGATTTGCTTCTTTTATAGTTGTTTTTGAATCATTCAATTAATGTAAAATATATTAGTTCAAGCATTTTTAAAATTTTATCTTTCAAGAACTTAAGATTTAATAAGCAGCAAGCTAAAAACCATAGTTAAATGTGTAAATCATTTGTACAAATAATAAAATGATTTATTAGAGAATATAATAGCCAATATAACACTTAATTTTGAGTAAATTAGTAATTTGTAAAGGACTTCAGGACTTTTTAAGAAATTTATAATTACATGGTAGATTTAGATCAGTGCTTTGGGTAATTTCAGAATGTAAAATAATAAAAATATAATAGGATGAATTCTTAAAGTTTGGAATATAAAAAGCATGATTGATGCTTTGAAATCATGGTTTTTAATTATACTTTATTCAACTGTTGAATTATATCTGCCTTCTAATGCCAAGTTTTCTAATGTGAAAAATCCCCCTCATACCCACCTCTAATACCTTCTCACTTCTGTTTTCCTTTCTGGAGTTGCATGTGCACACACTAAGAACGTTAGGTGCATGCCAACAGATATTATTATTAAAAACAAAAACAAAAATCTATGTTTATTTTTCATATTTTTCAGTGAGGGCATCTAGCAGTGGTATATGTGAATTGGTATAGGAACGTCCTCCCTACTACTGAAATGAATGAGAATGGCCTAGAGTTATTAGTGTGAGATGCCTGCTGAGCACCAAGAAGCACTGTGAAGAGTGATTTTACCTTTAATGGGTCTCTAAGCACCACAGTTTGGCTCTCCACTTAGTAGGCTTAGAAACTCAATTTAATCCGTGTATCTAGATAGGCTCTTGCGGACTCACATGAATGAAGTAATCTTAGATTGATGCATAAGTCAGAGTACCAGTTAATTAAGTTGCACTGGAAAATGTATATCTTTTCCTGTTACCATATTACCTAAGCATTTCTAAGCTTCAGGTCACCAGAGACTGGTCAAATTTTGCTGCCCATTGTGACCAAGGTACCTAGCATACTGCTTTGAATATAGGAGCTATTTGATGGATACTAACTAAAAAAAAAACAAAAAAGGAAAAAAATTTAAGAAACAACAACAACAACAAAATGGAGTAAGACCAAGTGAAATGCTGTTGAAATCACAAGTGCTTAGTATTCCATCCCACCTTCTTAAATAACATACTTATGATAATTAATATTAATATTTCAGTTCTGTACTTTTTCTTCAGGAAAATAAAAAGAATTGGATTCTTCTAGACTTCTTTTTTTTTTTTTTTGTGACGGAGTTTAGCTCTTGTTACCCAGGCTGGAGTGCAATGGCGTGATCTCGGCTCACCGCAACCTCCGCCTCCTGGGTTCAGGCAATTCTCCTGCCTCAGCCTCCTGAGTAGCTGGGATTATAGGCACACGCCACCATGCCCAGCTATTTTTTTGTATTTTTAGTAGAGACAGGGTTTCACCGTGTTGACCGGGATGGTCTCGATCTCTTGACCTCGTGATCCACCAGCCTCGGCCTCCCAAAGTGCTGGGATTACAGGCTTGAGCCACCGCGCCCAGCGAATTCTTCTAGACTTCTTGTCAGCCTTCTTATCTTTATAATTCAGTCTTACTTTAGAGATATTAGATTATAACAGATGAAGTATCAACTTTTCCAGTTAAAAATATTCAACTCTACCTCTAAGAAACTTAACCCTGGTAAGCTTATTCAAACCTCCTGAGTCTCCCTAGTATCTATTAATAGACAACACTTTTGTTGTTTGAGCTAATCTTCTCCAAATTCAGAGATCCTCTTCTTCACCTGCATTGATCATCTATAAACAGTATCTGAAAGAAGAGCTAATGCTCAATTTTAGTGGTTAATACATGTTAACATATGTTTCCCCCTTGAGGGAAAAGCAATCCCATATCAATGGCCAGTACCCCCAGCAAAAAGGAAGGAAGGGGAAGGGGAAGGGAAAAGGAGAGAGAAAGAAAAAGAAGAAAGAAAGAAGAAAGAAGGGAGAGGGAGGGAGGGAGGAAAGGAAGGAAGGGAGGAAGGAAGGAAGGAAAAAAGGAAGGAAGGAAGGAAAGGAAGGAAGGGTAAGATGAATTCTGGTGGCAGAGTAAGAAGCTTGGGCCCACCTCAACCCAGCCCACAGACACAGCAATTGAGCAACAATTCATGGACAAATTCCTTTGTGAGAAATCAGAAATGAATTGAAAGACTTCTGCATGCCAAGAGAATATGAAACCAACTCAATGAAACAATAAGGGAGATTCAAGACACCCTCTTGCTAGAGACACTGCCCTGGCACAGTGCCATACAAATCAAGACTAGACCTGCTAGCTCCAAGTTTCACCTAGAGGATGAGAGGGGTTGGTTCACAGCACCCTAACTCTTCTGAGGGGTCTCCAAAGAGGACTGGCTTCTATTTTGCCAGTCTTGGAACTCTAAAAGGTTTGGCACAGTCTAACCACCTGGAGGGAAATGGAGACAGCCCTGTGGGTTGGTAGATATCATTGGACCTCTCCCCTGCTCAGCACAGGGAAGAGGACCAATGATATGAAAATCCCAGCATTTAGCCTCCCCTGAGGAGGGAAAGAATTGATTCATGTATCTAGTACTGTAACTCCTCCAGGCCTTCCCAAAGAACCTGCATCTATCTCACCAGCCCTGGAGCTCTAATGAGTCCAGTATAATGTAGTCACATGGGGGAGAACAGAAACAGTAGCTTTGGTTAGTAGATGCCATAGCTCTCTCCTACCCATGGCTTAGCACAGGGCAAACAGGCAATAACACAGCTAACTGCTTCTTCCTGGGGAGGGAAGGAGCTGGAAGAGACCCTCAGAATCTATGACTAGGCTGATTGGTGGGGGTCTTCACCTTTACCATGCCAGTTTATAAAGACTGAGAGAGGTACCTGCCTTGTCTAATATGTAGACACAACACAGGGGGTCAAGAAAAATGAAGCACCAGGCAAAGATGGTCCAAACGATAAAACAAAAACAAATCTCAGAAATTACCTAATGAAACAGTTATATAATTTACCCGATAGAGAATTAAAAATAACTCTCATGAAGATGTTCATTGAGGTTAAGAGAAACAATGCATAAACAAAATGAGAATTTCAAGGAAGAGATAGAAAATGTTTAAAAGTACCAAAGAGAAATAAAACAGAAATGAAGCTGAAGAGCACAAATTACCTGAAAAATTCACTAGAGGAGTTCAGCAGCATACTAGATTAAGCAGAAGAAAGGATCAGTGAACTTAAAGACAGCTCAATGGAAATAATTCCATTAGAGGAGCAAAAAGAAAAACGAATGAAAAAGAGTAAAGTAAGCTTAAGAGTATTACAGAACACCATTAAAGCAGACCAAATATCTATTGTGGGAGTTTCAAAAGGAGAAGAAAGAGAGAAAGAATGAGAAAATTGTTCAAAGAAATAACAACTGACAGCTTCTCAAATCTGAGGAAGGAAATGAACATCCAGATCCAAGAAACCCAAAGGGATGCCAAATATAAGGAAATCCGTGGGCCATACACAGTGCCTCACTCCTGTAATCCCAGCACTTTGGGAGGCCGAGGTAGGTGGATCATTTGAGGTCAGGAGTTCATGACCAGCCTGACCAACATGGTGAAATCCCATTTTTACTAAAAATACAAAAATTATCTGGGCATGGTGGCAGATGCCTGTGATTCCAGCTACTTGGGAGGCTGAGACACAGAATCACTTAAAAATGGGAGGCAAAAGTTGCAGTGAGCCAAGATCATGCCACTGAACTCCAGCCTGGGCAACAGCACGAGACTCCATCTCAAAAGAAAGAGGGAAAGAAGGAAAGAAGAATGAAAGAAAGAAAAGAGAGAGAGAGAGAGAGAAAGAGAAAGAAAGAAAAAGGAAGGAAGGAGAAAAAGAAAGAAAAAGAGAAAGAAAGAAAAAAAGAAAGAAGGAAAGAAAAGAAAAGAAATCCACACTGAAATGCATTATAATCAAATAAATACCAAATTTGAAAGCAGCATGAGAAGCAACTTGTCACATACAAGGGGTCCTCCAGTAGATTGTCAGCAGATTTTTCAGCAGAAACCTCACAAGCCAAAATGGAGTAGGATGATATATTTGAAATACTGAAAGAAACCTGCCAACCAAAAAACCATACCCAGAAAAAAACTCTCTTTCAAAAATGAAAGAGATGTCTGCTTAGTGCTCACAAAAAAAAAAGAAAGAAAAAATGAAAGAGAAATAAAGCATAAACCTCACAAGCCAAAAGGGAGTGGGATGATATATTTGAAGTACTGAAAGAAGAAAACCTGCCAACCAAGCATACCATACCCAGAAAAACTCTCTTTCAAAAATGAGAGAGAAAGATTTTCCCAGACAAACAAAAGCATAATTTCATCACCACTAGACCTACCTTAAAAGAAATAATTTAAAAAGTTTTTCAAGTTGAAACAAGAGGCCACTAAACAGTAACTCAATAGCAGAAGAGTGTGAAATGTGTTGGTAGAGGAAGCATAATTTACAGCTTGTTACTGGCAACACACAATTTGCCATCTGCGATAGTTTCTGACCACTGATCTGCTTTTAGCTGATTTAAAAGGTATTTGTGGACACAGTGGCTCAGGCCTGTAATCCTTGCACCTTGGGAGGCCAAGGCAGGTGGATCACTTGAGGTTAAGAGTTCAAGCCCAGCCTGGCCAACATGGTGAAAACCTGTCTCTATTGAAAATATAATATTGCCCAGACATGGTGGTGGGTGCCTATAAGCCCAGCTACTTGGAAGGCTGAGGTAGAAGAATCACTTGAACCTGGCAGGTGGAGGTTGCAGTGAGCTGAGATGGTGCCACTGCATTCCAATCTGGGTGACAGAGCAAAGCTCTGTCTCAAAATAGTAATAAATAAATAAATAAATATCAAAGATGTTTGTGAGCAGGAAAAAGACCTCATCTTTTTATCATCAGTTTCTATCACCTCAGAGATCCAACTGAAAAGATAATGCAACTAACTAAGCATACCATGTAGCAGCTAACTGAAGGACATTGACTAAAATATCTTACTGGATTTCTGATTGTTTAAAAGTTATTACCCAGTACAGGTGCGGTGGCTCACGCCTGTAATCCCAGCACTTTGGGAGGCCGAGGTGCGTGGATCACAAGGTCAGGAGTTCAAGCCCAGTCTGACCAACATAGTGAAACCCTGTCTCTACTAAAAATTCAAAATTTAGCCAGGCATGATGGTACATGCCTGCAATCCCAGCTACTGAGGAGGCTGAGGCAGGAGAATAGCTTGGACCCAGGAGGCAGAGGTTGCAGTGACCCGAGATTGCATCCCTGCACTCTAGCCTGGGCGACAGGGTGAGGCTCCATCTCAAAAAAAGAAAAAAGTTATTACCCAAGAAGAGCCCATTTTTCAGGGTAACAAATGTGGAACAATTCTCAAGTCTTGCACTTCTGTTGCCATTCATATTTAGCTTGGAGATAACAGGACACACAAAAAATAATACTCCTCTGTATTTATCATGCAATCATATATGCCTAATTAAACTGCATTCAGAACTATCCATATAAACCATGATCTTTGAGATCCAAATTAAGGTGGTCCCAAAGCCAAATTCAAAGTCTAGGTCCATGTCCAGGAAGAGAAGATCCTCAGTGCTTTTCCCAGGGTCATTTTATAATACAGGAACCATTAGGAACATCCCTTTAGAGACTTTTGACACAACATATTTGACTTTGCCTCCTTAGAGTTTCTGTAGTGAGAAAACAATTGCTTTGTTTTGTTTTGTTTTTTTGAAATGGAGTCTTGCTGTCGCCCAGGCTGGAGTGCAGTGGTGTGATCTTAGCTCACTGAAACCCCCATGTCCAGGATTCAGGTGATTCTTCTGCCTTAGTCTGAGTAGCTGGAACTACAGGCATGCACTACCACACCAAGCTAATTTTTGTATTTTTTGTAGAGATAAGGTTTCATCATGTTGGCCAGGCTGGGTTCGAACTGCTGACCTCAAGTGATCTGCCTGCCTTGACCCCTGAAGTGCTGGCAATACAGGCATAAGCCACTGTGTTTGGCCCGGTTGTTTTTTAATCTGATGAGGAGTCTTCTGATATTTAGACCTCTGCTCAGTATAACACCAAGAAAATCCCAGAGGAAGGTGTCTTGATTAAAATATTATGTTTAACATAATAATCAAACAGTGATAATATTTATTTTTGAGAAAGTAAACTCAAATGTCAGGGTTAGGATGGCAGGAGAATTTATTTCCATGGCCTACCTTTCTACCCTGTTTAAATAGTTTAATATGATATATATTAATTTTCAGAAATAATGACTGTAAACTTTTCAAATAGTGTGGCAAAAAAGAAAAATAACATTCAATTTGCCTATTTCTACATTTGAAACAACTTGCTACTTTTTACTTCAGAATTATGCATGTGTCTTCAGAATAAAAATCCCATCCTGTCTGACTCTTGAGGCCCAGGGTTGTGCAACACTTTTCTATGTGAAAAAGTTATAAAGTCAGACAAATCCCTCATTCTAATTTTTGGCCCAAACCAGGACTGTATATACCCAAAACAAAGAACTACATAACTGACAACTCAAGGCGTCCACGGTTGCTGGTTGATCAGTTACCTAAACAGCTCCAAACTCCGCTTAGAAAGTAGACAGTAAACACAGGATCACAATGGTGTCCCACGGGTGATGCCAAGAAATATTGTGGGCTTTTTCCTGCCCTGGGTCACAGCCTCAAAAACAATATTGAGTTGCAAGCATAAGGGCAGTCCAGGGTGGGAGCATGAGCAGAAGTCAGACCTCCTCTCTTTGCTTCCTTTTCCAGCAAATGCCTAGGGAAATTTTTCTTCTTAAGGCCATTACTCTTATCTTTATTATTAATGCTAAAATGTTATTAAATATTACTAATGTAAATATCATTGCTAAAATTATAGTGTTGAGAATTATAAGCATTGTGATGATGCTAATATAATGTTGAGAAATATAATCATTGTAATGATGATAACTACTGTTAATCAGAAGTCTGTTCTGGCCAAGTCCTTTTCCAATATTTTACAGATATTTTCCCATTTAACCTTCAGAACAATTCTATGAAGTTTTATTTTTTCATTATACAGATGAGGAAATTGAGGCCCAGAGAGTTACAAAACTTGCTTAAGATCTCACAACAATAAAGTGGAATAACCCATGTTGAACTTCTAGTTCTTTTTTTTTTTTTTTTTTTTTTTTTGAGATGCAGTCTCGTTCCATCATGCAGGCTGGATTGCAGTGGCCCAGTCTTGGCTCACTGCAACAGTAGCCTCCCAGGTTCAAGCAATTCTCCTGCCTCAGCCTCCCAAGTAGCTGAGATTACAGGCACATGCCACCACACTCGGATAATTTTTGTATTTTTTTAGTAGAGATAGGGTTTCATCATGTTAGCCAGGCTGGTCTTGAACTCCTGACCTCAAGTGATCCACCCTCCTCAGTCTCCCAAAGTGCAGGGATTGTAGGCATGAGCCACTGCTTCCGGCCAACTCCAGAGTCTAGTTTCTTAGCTTATACTTTTAGCCTCTCTAATCTTCAATCCTAGTAGTGAAATTAGTTGCATAATGTATGCCAACAAGAGAATTCGAGCCCCTTAGATTTCTAAAAATTTCACTAGATTGTTTTTACATTTACTTTTTGGTCAATCTTGAATTACGTAAGGGAAGATTTGTATATCTAGCCCTCTTGGGTTACCTACATTATTGCTTTGCTAATTTTTTTTTTTATCCTTTTAGGATTCATGTCCCATCTAATCAGGGAAGGAGGGAAACCAGAAGAGGTAGAAGATAGATCAGTCAATTGTGTTACTATAACAGCTTTGAGTACAGCAGAGAGGCTTTGAAACTAACATATATTAAGCTTCAGGATTATCTGCTTCTTTAGTACTTCATTCATCTGTATATAATGAGATGAGTCAACCAGTAGCCAAATCCCACTGACAATTGTACTGTAAGTATTAAAAGGAATAACTTTACATATTATACTTGTGCCATTGTTGCCCAAATAATTTTGCATAATTTGTTTTCTTTTTATGGTTGGAATTCTGCAAATACAATTTATGAACAGCATTTAATCGCTATTAAATTATAAAGGCAAGCTAATATATTAATTGCTTTCATTTTTTTCCTATTTTGCTTTACTATAATTTTTCTGAAACTAGCAATATTAATATCCAAAAGATATACAGACAAATGAGAATCTGTCTTATTAATGATTTCTAGACAAGTAATGATTTCTAAACAAGATGATCCACAATTTCTCTTGATATTTCTTTCCTAAATTTTCAGTATTCATTGAAAGAATTGCTTTCTCATATCTAAATCCTATTCCTGTGGATGAGACGCATTTCTTACTGCTCCATCCCTGGGAGATGGAGAGTAGCTTGCCATAGGAACAGGGAGGGGTTAATTTATATACTATGAAATGTTCTGAGTTTTATATATGTGGAAAAGATCCAGAAATTAAATTTTAATAAGCCTCCATATTTGGGCAGCAATCAAAGGTTTTCTCTATAGCAACAATTACACACATCACTGATCTGAGATCAAATATTTATGTCTTCTCCTACATGTTAGAGAACTAGCATTTTGTTAGTTACTGTTATTACCAGGGCAATTCAATAGAGGGCAAAAGAGACTAAAAATGTCGTATCACATTGGAAATTGTAAGAAAAAGCAATAACAGGCCTGGAAAAGATTAAACGCAATTGGAAATGAGTCTAAACTGAAATAAAATACTGTATTTTAGTAGATTTTTTAGGGCTATAATTTTAACTTCTGCTAAAGAACTGTCATTTCGCCTATTGCTGAAACACACACACAAAAGAAGACAAAAGCCTGATACTAGCAGGAAACAAAAGCTCTTCCCCATTTCCTAAAAGTACTTTCATTTCTAAAAGTATGTTGTTTTAAGGAGACTCTTTCATTACGCCTTGGGGAAAATGTAACCATTTTTTAAAAATGAAATATAAATTATTCTTCCCTTTGGAAAAACTTTGTTTCCTTTGGTATTGTTAACATAGAAAGCAGTGATAGTAATTTCTGCTCATTGCAGGACCCCGTCAAACAATACCAATGTCTCATTTACCTTAAAGGGCTAGAATTGCTTTGCATTGCCAGCAATATCATCACCACTATTATTACCACATTATCAATTACTATACTATAATATCTTTGGGTGTGAAATCTTGCAGTAAATGCTCCTGCGGCAGGTACTTTTCCAGCACTATTACAGAGCTATCTTTGAAGAATTTGTAATTTAGGAACTTACACTAAATTATTATATTGCCATCTTACATGACTTTATTTCTTTTCTGTTCACATTTCTGGTGATTTTACTTGGTTTCAAAGAAGCTATAAAATTCTGTTATTTCTTCTCAGTGGGTTCCAAATATACAACCCAACTGGCCTCTCTGGAACCTCAATCTCCACTGGGGCCTCTAAACTAGGAATGGCTGCAGTGAGGATATGGTCCCTGGACGAAGTGCTTGTATAATCCAGATCAGCAGGCAGAGCTCAGTGAGTAAACGGAACTAGTCATGGATGGCAGGCAGTTCTAAATGAATGGCCTGCTTGGCCAGAGTTCAGAAGAGGGAGAAAACACTGGGTCTACCTGAGTCTGGGAAGGCTTCATGGAGAAGGATCTTGAAGGGAGGGATAAGGTTCACAGGAGGCTAAGAGTGGAGGAAAGTTGATCTCCAGATGATGTAAATGTGAAGATGATGTAATGTGAAGTAATGGGTAGATGGAAGGAGCGAGGAATGTTCAAGAGACCTGTCTGGTTATGGTACAGTGTTTATGCAGACAAGAAGTAGGAGATAAGGATGAACAAGTAGGTTGTAGCCAGCCTTGAAGGGCAGGCTAAGAGATTTGAATTTTATTCTCCATTCATGTGGGAGTTGCTGAAGATTTCTGGAATAGGGAAGTGACAGGATGAAAGTGCTGTTCAAAGATGAATGTGGAAGCTAAATGATAGGGCCCAACTCTCCATCTCTCTTGAAGGGTAGAAGCTTAAATTTCACAAATGCCAATTTGCAAATTCAGATGGATTTTACATAGATCCATTCCCCTTCCAGCTTTTTATGATTTTTCACTTCCCTAACTCTGCTCAAGCCATGCCCCTTTCCTACTCCTTCATTCTCCCTTTGAAAAGCCCCATTACCAGCCACCTGTTCTGCCAGCTCACCCCTGTAATCCCAGCCCTAAAATATAGTTTCAAAGATCTCTGTTGGTAGGGGTTGGGTGGTGAGAGAGCTTTCAGGAAAAAAAAGAGATGTTACTGTTTTCCTGACTAACTCTTCCTGCATTAGCCAACTTTAAGCAAACCTATAGTTTGCTGCACCATAAAACTTAAAAAATATTTCCTGTTGGCTGGGCGTGGGTGCTCAGGCCTGTAATCCCAGCACTTTGGGAGGCTGAGGTGGGTGGATCATGAGGTCAGGAGTTCAAGACCAGCCTGACCAACATGGTGAAACCCCTGTCTCTACTAAAAATACAAAAATTAGCCAGGCATGGTGATGTGAACCTGTAATCCCAGCTACTCAGGAGGCTGAGGCAAGAGAATCACTTGAACCCAGGAGGTGGAGATTGCAGTGAGCCGAGATCACACCACTGTATTCCAGCCTGGGCGACAGAAAAAGACTCCATCAAAAAAAAAAAAACTCCTGTTACAGATTTGTCAAGGATATGGCAGGTTTGGTTTTCTCCCTTCTTCCCTTCTTTCCTTCCTTTTTCTCTTTCTCCCCTCTTTCTTTCTTTCTTTCCATCTTTCCATCTTTCTTTCTTTCTTTCTTTCTTTTTCTTTCTTTCTTTTTTCTTCCTTTTTTCTTTCTCTCTCTCTTTCTTTTTTGAAGTGGCTGTATTTTTCTTTCTATCTTATGTAACTTTTACACCAGTAGTTCACATGAGTCACAAGGGTAGGCTGCTAGAAGTTTAAGATGTTTCCAAGAAAACTGGAGAAAAAATTGGCATCTGTAAGAAAAAAAAAACTTTTTAAATACCCCCACATTTTTGGGAACTTCACACCCAATTCCAACTGATTATTCCTAAACTATGCTAATGAAACTTTACTTATGTATTATTTTACATTGCAGGCAGACAGTTAATAGAACCAGAGTTCTCAGCTCTGTGTCTAAGAGGTGATGACATGGAATAGATTCAAGCAAATCTGATTTTATATTCCTGCTTCATCACTTACTAGTTATGCCAGATACTACTAATTATTGTAGTGTTCATTGTCACCTTATGTTTACTAATTAGTAGAATCTCCTAAGTTTCAGCAGGGCACATGACTACCCAGCCATAGGCTACATTTCCCACCTCCCTTGCAGCTAGATGTGGTCATGCAAGTTCAGGTTAGCAGGATATAATTTGAAAAGATTTCCACAACTTGGGAGCGTCTATTTTGAACAAAGTTACTTGCCTTGCATATTGTCTTTCCTCCTTCCCATATGCTGGGACATGATTATGATGGTGACCTAGCTTTGGCCATGCAGGAGATGACAGTGGCAAGAGAAAGGAAATCTGGGTTTCAGATTGACATCAAGGAGTAGAGCTGCTCCAACAACCTGAAATGCATGCTCACACTGGCCTTTTAAGAGGGACAGAAATAAACATTAATGAATGAAACCACTACATTTTGTAGTCTCTGTATCATAGCAGTTCACACTATAACCTTGAAAATATCCTTGTTATGTATCCTTTGTGTTTAACCCCTCAGAATCTCAGTTTCCTCTTCTGTAAACTGGGGATAATTTCTACCACACATCCGTGGTGTGAAGACTAAATGAGAAAACCAGAACCTCACACATGAGAGGTGCCCAATGAATACAGCTGATCCACCAACAAGATTCCCCACTAAATCTGCAGTGTCTAATACAATGCCCAGCACGTAGTATGCCCTCAATAAATATTTATTGAAAGAAATAAATGACTCAGTCACAGGCCAGAGTGGAGGTTGTAAGTGGCCAGAAATCCTGAGTGATAACACTCCTCCTGTGAGGATTAATTGATGCTACATGTGTGAAAGTCCTTAGCAAATGCATGACTCATACATAGTAGGCCCTCAAATAAAAGTTTTCATCAGACTATAAGCTTCTTGAGGATGTGTTATGTGTCTTGTTTGCCACTATATCCCAAGTGGACAGCCCATAGTAAGAGTAAGTAAATATTTGTTGTGTGAGGAGAACACTGATATACAATGTGTGAGCTATTTTTATCTCCAACAGGTCTCTTCTTCCCACCACAAAGAAGGAAACAGATATACAAAAGTTAAGCAATTTGCCCAAGTTGACGCAGCTTCTAAGTAGCATAGTAAAGACTTGAGCTTAACCAAGGCCTTATTAGGTTCATATTTGGAGATCTTCTCATTTTCAACCTAGGTAGATACTCTTTTTCTAGAGCAGACTTTGAGACAAGAGGAGAGACTTGAAAAGAGGAAGTTGAGGCTGGGCGTGGGGGCTCACACCTATAATCCAAGCACTTTGGAGGCCAAGGTGGGTGGATCACCTGAGGTCGGGAGTTCAAGACCAGCCTGACCAACATGGTGAAACCCCGTCTTTATTAAAAAAAAAAAAAAAAAAAAAGAGGAAGTTGAGTTAGAACATTTTCTCTCATTTTACAAATTTGCTTAGCACATAATATGAGAGTATACTATGTGTCATACTGCATCTCCTCTTGTTTTTTCCTCCTATTTACGGTAGGTATAACTAGACCTTTTGGATCCCTATGGATAAACAATTCAACGACTTTTTTAAAAGACTCATTCTTAAATGACCAGATTAACAACTATTCAGCCTTTAGCCTAGGGTGGTATTTATGTAATAGAAGAGATAAAGGGAGAAGCCACCCAGCAGGGTTATCATGTTCTTACTCTAGCTGATTTGAAATGCCTTTTACACTTTCATCATAACTACCAAAACAACAGGTGAGTCACTGATTCACAACAAGATAAGTCACTGCTCTTCAGCAAGGGGATAAGCAGAACTAGTTATCCTATCAGGCTGAGCAGTTGATTGCTGAAGGGGGCAAGGTTCTTCTTCCTGGTATTCGCCCTCCCCATTATCACTCTATAAACTATTACTACTATTAGAGGGATATTGTTTTTAACAACTGTCTGATAATGAATATACTGGCTCATCAGATTTTTTTTTCTTTGAGACGGAGTCTCTATCACCCAGGCTGGAGTTCAGTGACATGATCTTGGCTCACTGCAACCTCTACCTCCCAGGTTCAAGCAATTCTCCTGCCTCAGCCTCCCAAGTAGCTGGGATTACAGGTGCTCACCACTATGCCCAGCTAATTTTTTGTATTTTTAGTCGAGACAGGGTTTCACCATGTTGGCCAGGCTGGTCTCGAACTCCTGACCTCATGATTTGCTGGCTTCGGCATCCCAAAGTGCTGGGATTACAGGCGCAAGCCACCAAGCCCAGCCTGTTTAGGTTTTAAGGTAAATGCTTTTGCAGGGATATTTTTAAATTTTAAAAAACAGGTAAGGATGAAAAGTTCCAGGTGAGAACAATGGCCCCTTTATAGCCTTTTCACTGTTTAGATTCAGAAATGTTGTCTCTATGGTATCTCTGGACTGCTTGCTGACTTTTGAAAAATGGAGACCTATAACTGATCATCCTTCCATATTTCTTCTTGGGACCCACTCACCCCAATAAAATAAATTGATATTTATTTGTATTATATATTACATGTGTCCATGTGTTTGCGTGTGTGTATTCCCAGGTTTAGAAAGTTTCTACAAGTATTATCTGTAAATATTGTATTTGGGTTGACATGTCTATGAGGATATTTAATTTTTTTTCTTCCTACCTTCTTTGTTTTTTTTTTTTTTTTTTGAGACAGAGTTTCACTCTTGTTGTCCAGGCTGGAGTGCAGTGGTGAGATCTCGGCTCACTGCAACCTTCCCCTCCTGGGTTTTAAGCAATTATTCTGCCTCAGCTTCCCAAGTAGCTGGGATTACAGGCATGCACCACCACACCCAGCTAATTTTTGCATTTTTAGTAGACGGGGTTTCTCTACGTTGATCAGGCTGGTCTTGAACTCCCAATCTCTGGTGATCCGCCCACCTCAGCCTCCCAGTGCCAGGATTATAGGCAGGAGCTGCTGCGCTGGGCCCATTCTTTCTTTTTAACTACTTTCTTCTCTCACCACTCATTAGGGTTTTTTTTCTAACCTGAAACACAAAAGTGGACACTGTTTAGTGTGGCCATTTAGAAGCCATGTCAGTTCTCTTCCTGCCCTCTCTTCTGCCCCTGGAGATGGAGAAGAAAGAGGCTCTGAAGGTTTGCCGTCCTGGGTCTAACTATATGGACTTTCCTTTGTGAGAAGCTGTAGCCATGAGGATAGAACCTGCCTTCCAGCCAATGTGATCATATCTCTGGGGCCATGATTGCCTTTCCACATGGATGCTTTACACCCATGTGGAAATCAAGGCCACCCCACATTTACCCCAGTGGTGGGTAAATATATAGGCAAGGAAGACCCCCGCCCCGTACAGCCTTCCCTCACCTGAACTTTTTGTGAATTCTGAGGTCTGGAATAGGTTCTGATAGAAAAAAAGAAAAAAAAAAACTTTCTCACACTAGAACGTATAAGGGAAAAAAAGTGGGGAACAAAGGTGTATTTGAGGAGAGGAAGAATTTGGAGATGGGTCAGGGTTTAAATTGTTGACTTAATGAACAGAGGGGAAAAATAGTATGATGCTAGGGACATTTTCTGGAATTTCCAGACCTTTGGTAAAAAATCCTAAGCCTTTTTTCTGTGTTCTTGCCACTGTGTGTATGAGAGACTGGAGTAGCTGGGAAGTGTGGGTGGAGAGAAGAGGGAAAGAATGCAGATTTAGGTCAGAGAAATTCCTCGTGAAGAAGCAACCATGTGACTTCCTTTCACACCCAGTTTTAAAATATAGTCAATCTTCTGCTTGGAGGGTGGGGGAGCTGTGATAGTACCAAGGGGCTGGTAAAACCAAATCAGGCTAAACATGGGTACAGCATGGATTTAAAACAAACTCCCTTAGTAACAATTACAATCTACATATTCTCAAAAGTCATTCAAAAGTATAAAAACAATGCATTAATGATTGTTTAGGAATACCATATCTTACATAAATTAGTAGGAGAAAAACTAATTATTGGTTTTAAAAAAACCAGTCCATTATATATATATATATATATATATATAGAGCGTGCCTGTAATCCCAGCTACTCTTGTTTCAGACGGAGTTTCACTTATGTTACCCAGGCTGCAGTGCAATGGCGCGATCTCGGCTCATCGCAACCTCCGCCTCCTGGATTCAGGCAATTCTCCTGCCTCAGCCTCCTGAGTAGCTGGGATTACAGGCACGCGCCACCATGCCCAGCTAATTTTTTGTATTTTTAGTAGAGACAGGGTTTCACCATGTTGACCAGGATGGTCTCGATCTCTTGACCTCGTGATCCACCCGCCTTGGCCTCCCAAAGTGCTGGGATTACAGGCTTGAGCCACCGCGCCCGGCCTGCATCAAGCAGTATTTTAGCTGTTGGGGATGCTGGGTTGAAGAGACAAAGTCTTTGCCCTCAGTGAGCTTGCTTAGATTTACTCAAGAAAGATAGGCAACAGACAGGTAAACAAGTAAGTCTCACAATGCAGTGGAAAAAAATGAAAAAGCCTAAGGTGACCCATTTGAGCCAACAGCTGGACGAGAAGGAATGGGATCTTGTGAAGACTAGGAGGAATCTTTTGTGGAAATAAGTATGGATATCATAGAAATCCATGAGTCCACACAGATATAAATGAATGAATGAATGATGAATAGGGAAAAGGAGAAAAGTCTTTACTGCATTAGAATGCAAGTAATAAATATCACTACTTGGCAACTGTGGTGATAATAATAGATTCAGACACAAAGCCAAAGCTGTGAGATGGAAACCCATTTGGCATGCTCATAGAAGCAAAAGAAGACAACAGTGGCTGGAGAGGTAAGAGCAAGACAAGAGTGAAAAGAGATAAAGGCAGGAGCCAGCAGGGCCAAGTGAGGAAGTGTCCTTATCGAGCTAGAGGCAGCAGTAAGCCGCTGGAGACTTTTCTTTTGGGTTTGTTTTTTTGTTTTAAGGTACATTTTAAGGTACATTCCAAATGACAGAGGAGATGCAAGAATATACAAGGTTCCCTAATTGTTCCCATGTTCACCTGCGAATCCACAGTATAGCCATCTAAACTAGGAAATTAATACTGATATAACCCTTTCATCTAAGATATCTCATTTAATTTCTACAATTATCTTAATAATGTCCTCATAGGAAGTCTTTTTCTCCTTTTCTCCCGAGATCCAATCCAGAATCATGGGTTCATTTAATTGTCATATTTCTTTAACCTATCAATGTGGAATAATTCCTCAGTCTTTCCTTGTCTTCTGCAACCTAGACTTCTTTTTAGCATAGTAGGCTAATTGTTTTGTAGAATGCCCCTCAGTTTGGGTTTCTCTGATGTTTCCTCATGATTAGATTCAAGTTACCTTTATAATAGGAATTTGATAGAAGTTATGCTGTATTCCTCTCAGTATGACATATCAGATGGTATGTGATGTTACTTTGACTACTATCAGATTTGTTGTTTGTCAGATTCTTCCACTATAAAGTTACTATTTTTACCTTTGTAATGAAGTATTTTGTGGGGGAAAATCTTTGACACTAGGTAAATGTCCCATTCCTCAATAAATTCTCACCTACTTGTTTTGGCATCCATTGGTGCTTTGTGTCTGAAACCATTATTATCATGACAGTTGCCAAGTAGTGATATTTATTACTTGCATTCTAATGCAATAAAGACTTTTCCCCTTTTCCCTATTCATCATTCATTCATTCATTCATTTATATCTGTGTGGACTCATGGATTTCTATTATATTCAATAGGTTATAGTCTATTACTTTTATTTCTTTGGATGCTCAAATTTTCCCAGATTTGGTCAGCGGGAGCCCCTTCAGGCTACTTCCTGTGCCCTTTTGATATGTCTTCATTATTTTTATTTTTTATTTTTTATTTTTTTTTTCTTTGAGACAAGGTCTTGCTCTGTCACTGAGGCTAAAGTGCAGTGATAAAATCATAGCTTACTGCAGCCTCAAACTCCTGGGCTCAAGAGATCCTCCTGCCTCAGCCTCCCAAGTAGCTAGGACTATAGGTATATGCCACCACACCTAGCTAATTTATTTATTTTTTGTAGAGCTTGGGGGGAGTCTTGCTATGTTGTCCAGGCTGGTCTAAAATTCCTGGCCTCAAGTGATCCTCCTGCCCCGGCCTCCCATCTTCATCATTTTTAAAGCTCTTCTTTACTTTCTGACCTGTGGAAATGTTGCAGGCTCCTCTTGTGCATTTTCTGCCCAGTCCTAGAAGCAGCTATTTCTCCCAGGAGCCCTGTTCCTTTTAGCGACAAGCACCCAGATCTTGGTATTTAGAAACCAAGATCTGGGTGCTAAATGTGGTCATAGCTACAAGGATTTTATTTCCATTACACCTTCTCATTGGATTAAAGTAGGAAATGCAAAGATACACACAACATATATATAAACATACAATGTACAAACATATGTACATCTATTTCTATATCTACCTAGCTAGGTATATGTTTTAAAGTACCATGACTTCACACTAATATCTCGCGTACTGAAGCTGCTGAAGAAGAGAATAAAGCTTGGGATATAGACAGGGGCTCAAGTCACAGGAAGGTTTGGCCACTATCTATTGTGCAATGGAAGCCCTTGTGGGAGTTTAAAAGAAGTGATTCCATCAGTTTCATGTCAGGAGGATCATTCCTACAGGGAGAATGTATTGGAAAAGGAAAGAAATCTACTAAGGAGGTTTCAGCAATAATCCAGGTAGGAAATAACTCCAGCAATTCCAATAGTTCCACACCCCCAGAATATACAATTTACTGGTCTTTTTCACTTATATTCTCACTGTTTTACTTTTGGATCCCATAATACATTAGCAAAAGCATTCCCATACTTATGCCCTCAATTTCCTCCCACTCTTTCCCTCTGTTGAACTCTCCTGGCCAAACTCAACATTATTTATATACAACTGTCTATGTACTTGACATATGCAGAGTGTACCTGGAAAAAAAATGCATGACTACATTGACAGGTTTCACTTTACATTTTCGTGCAATCCTTTGCTATTTCCCCGGTCCATTTGCTTTTCAGCTGTCCTAGATAGATATTCCATGTCTTTCGGCTTAAACCTTCTTCCATGTACTCACTCCTGCTAATGACTTTATTTTCCATTCTACTGAGAAAACAGAAATTACTAAAAGATAGCTTCTGGACCTTGGGGACATTATGCCAAGTGAAATAAGCCCATCACAAAAAGACAAATATGTATGATTCCACTTACATGAGATATCTAAAGTAGGCAAGACTCATAGAAACAGAAAGCAGAATGGTAGTTGGGGCAGAAGGGAATGGGGAATTGTTCAATGAGTACACAGTTTCAGTTTTGCAAGATGAAAAGGTTCCAGAGATCTATTGTACAATAATGTGAACATATGTGACGTTACTGAACCATTCAGAAATGGTTAAGATAGTAAATTTGTTTTTTCTTTTTTACCACAATCTTAAAAAAAAAAAAAAACAACTTCCTGTTTGCAGCTAAGTCTGCTCTCAGCAAGGTGCTCTCAGCCTACCCCCAGTCTCCTGTCTTGCAGATACTGACCCACATAGCGGTGTGAGATGGGGACCCGGGCCAACAAGGGCATCAACTTTGCCAAGGAAGGTGGTGCTCAGGGACTGGGCAGTTGAGTAGCAGCTGCAGGCCAGGGGCCTCAGCCTGCACTTGCACAGCTGGATGCCCACCACAGCCAACCATCCTTGCTCTGCATAACTGCCTCCACTAGGACTGCTGGGGCTTTTCATGCTGGTCAGCAATGAGGGCATCACCTGCAATTTTGATCCCACACTCTTGTGTATTCACAAGCAGAGGTGTCAATGAAACCAAATCAGAGATGTCTGCATGGAGTTACTGCCCCCAAGGCAAAGAGTTGGATGTGTCCATTATGAAGAGTCTCAAAACTCCTAAAAATCCGCAGCCCAGAACTGCAGCAGCAGGTTCCAGCTAAGACATGGAGGAGAACAAATTTGTGGAAGATACAGAGAATGGAACACATGGAAGGAGGGCTGGCCCAATACAGCATATGGAGGGAGGCAAATCGGCATCATTGACAGAAGTCTATGACAGGAAGTGAGTCAAGGAAAGGTGACAAGATGCTCCTGAATGCACGTTGCCCAGGTGGGTGAGAACAAATTTGAGGGGTGCCCAAGGCCACCAAGGAAGCAGAGACACCTAAGTATTTGTTCCATTTGCTCCCAGATATTGAGGGGCCCCACGGACACTTTGTTTGGGAAGAAAAAGTAAATGTTGACTCACATCTCCATTCTTAAGCATGATTTTGTTCACTTTCCTGATTCAACCAAAAATGACATTTAATTCTTGTCCAAAATAGCCCTCACTTTGAGTTGTCTGCTAAGTCTATGAAGTCTTTTGTGACTTCTTCCATGATAAACTGTAGGGAAAAAATGTGTAATTGCTGAAAATAATGAGTAAAAATTAACACATAGATTCTTTGTAAGTATTCATTTATGCAGATTGTTCACAAGATGAAACAGTTCCATCTCCAATGTATAGTTTCTAAAAATTAAGCCAAGGGAAGGTACAGTATAACCCAGGCGTTGGCAAACTTTTTCTGGAAAGGGTCAGATAGTAAATATTTTCAGATTTGCAGGCCATACAATCTCAGTAAATGAGATAAAAGGTGCCAAGAGGGCTTAGGTAATTCTGAGTTAAATATGGTCATGAAAATATGCTCCTTTGTTAAGTATCAAAAATATTTAGCAACACTCTAGAAAAGGAGATATATAAATTAAATACTAGTGAAAATACTATATGGCAAGTCAGTAAAGTGTTGGGGAATCCGGCCATGATGTGGTTTGCCCACCTGTTGAAACCACTGCTCTAATTATTGGATGGGTTATTTCGAATCTCTTTGTAAGTGAGATTCTCATGTCATATTTTCCCTGATACCTTGATTTTTAAAGTATCATATATTTTAAAAATGGAATTAAAATCAAAATAACTTTGAGATTGTATTATAAACCCCCTCTTCACCTCTCCTCATTTCCCAACCCCAACCCCAGCAGTGACTCAGATTCCATAATGTTAAACTGAGCATGTGGATATTTTGTGGGTCTTTGATGTTTTCCATCCTGTATGACAATTGAGGACAAGCTAGCAGCAAAACTGTAGCTTCTACTCAACTTCATAAGCTCAAAGAACCAAGTCTCTCTCTCTCTTTTTTTTTTTTTTTAACCCAGTTGCCCTCATGCTGTGGTTCTAATCTAATCCAGCAATGTGGGTAGCTCTAATCCTATATTTTGCAATGATCCTTGTATCATAGCAAGAAGGTACACATCAAGACTCAGGTGACTGCCATGGGAAAGGCCACTTTATTAACTTTTTTCTAAAATCTTCAAGTGGATTTGTTTGCCAGACTTCCCTCACAGAACAAGAACACTTAACTCAGAAAATTTGCTAATGAAAAAAATTATCTGTATTAGTTCATTTTTGAGCAGGGCTATAGGTAATCTGGCCTAATTCCCCGCCACCTTCAATAAATATATATGATCTCAAGATTCTGCCTTCCGAACATTAGAACCCTCTCCCCTCAGAACCCAGGTTATCATAGAGTCAAAGAGATTAATGCTCACATCAAAGACCACTTTCCCATTTCATTTGCTCATTGTTCTGTGCATAAGAAAGATGGGTCCTGGAGAGTGACAGTGAACCAAAATAGAAACAAAAATCAGCTTCAATCTGAGTTATCTCTTTACTGGAGCAAATCAGCCCAGTAAAGCCCCTTGGTATTTGATAACGCAGCTCTTAAGCTGATAAATGTAATTTCTCCTTCCCAACAAATAGAGAATTTGAGAAGGAGTTTGCTTTCACCAGGAAGGTACAGTAAGTTCAAAAAGTCCTTTTCTAGTGCAAACCTCACCTCCAAATTCCAGATTCATACCTACTGGACATCTCCATGTAGATTCAAACTTATGGGTCCAAAACAAAACACCTACTTCCCCACTCCCTTGCTTTTCTCTAGTCTTTCACATCTCAGACACAGCAACTCCATTCTCGTAATAACTCAAGTTAAAACCTTAGAGTTATCCTTGACTTTCTTTTTTTTCCTCATACCAAATTCACTACATCATAAACTCTTCAGAACTACCTCAAAACACATAATCCACATCCACCATTACCACCCATTTCACTGCAATCATCTCTTCACTATATATTTTGAGATGGAATCTTGCTCTGTTGCCCAGGCTGGAGTACAATGGCACTGTCTCGGCTCACTGCAACCTCTGCCTCCCGGGTTCAAGCAATTCTCCTGCCTTAGCCTCCAGGGTAGCTGGGATTACAGGCAATTGCCACCACACTTGGCTAATTTTTGTATTTTTAGTAGAGACAGGGTTTCACCATGTTGGCCAGGCTGGTCTTGAACTCCTGACCTCAGGTGATCCACCTGCCTCGGCCTCCCAAAGTGCTGGGATTACAGGCGTGCCCAGCAAATCTCTTCACTTTATTATACAACTAGTCTCCCAACTGGTCTCCCTGTGACTACATTTGCTATTCTACACTCCATTTTCCATAAAGCAGTCAGAAAGATCCTTTAACATACCACACATCTACTTCAATATTATTTCCATATGATTTAGAGTAAAAGCACAAGTCCTTCTGTTGCTCCATGTGGCCCAAAGTGATTTGTAGCACTCCCACTCTCTCACCAGCCTTGACCCCATCTCCTACCACTCTCCTCCTCCACCAGTATGTGCTATGGTTTGAATTTGTCCTCTAAAGCGATGTGTTGAAATCTTGGTCTACAATGCAGTAGTGTCAGGGCCTTCATGAGAGGTGTCTGAGTCATGGGTACCACCTCACTAATGGATTAATGCCATTATCTTGAGAGTGAGTTTATTATAAAAGGATGAGTTTAATACCAGCTCAAGCTTTACCCTCTTTTGCCCTTCACCTTCCACTATGGGATGGCAGCAAGAAGGCCCTCTCCAGATGTGAGCCCCTTGATCTTGGACTTAGCAACCTCCAGAAATATTAGTTAATACATCTGTTTACTATAAATTACACTATACCACAGTCACCTTGGCCTTCCTGCTCTTCTTGAAGACACTAAGCATGAGTGTCCTTAAGGCTCTGGCCTTCATATTTCTCTCTTCTTAAAACCCTGTTCCCCAGGTACTTACATTTCTTATTCTCTTACTTCTTTCAGATCTCTGCTAAAAGGTTACCTTATCAGCGGCTTTCCCTGACCACCCCACACAAGGTCCTTCCTCAGTCATCATTCTCTGTCACTCAGGCCCTGCTTCATTTTCCTCACTAGTACCCATCATCTCCTGATATATTTATTTGTCTCTATTCACTAGAATGGAAGATCATGAGGGCCGGAAAGTAGTCTGTTTTCATTTTTACTATTGAATCCCCAATATCCAGCATATAGTTCTCAGTAAAAATGTGATGGTTTTTTGTTGTTGTTTGTTTTTTGGAGGCAGAGTCTCACTCTGTCATCCAGGCTGGAGTACAGTGGCATGATCACTGCAACCTCTACCTCCCCAGTTTAAATGATTCTCCTACCTCAGCCTCCTAAATAGCTGGGATTACGGGCTCGCATTACCATGACCTCCTAATTTTTGTATTTTTAGTAGAGACAGGGTCCATCATGTTTCCCAGGCTGGTCTTGAATCCCTTACCTCAGACAGTCCACCCACCTTGGCTCCCAAAGTGCTGGGATTACCACCCAGGCAATATTTGTTGAATGAATAATCAACTGAATGAAGAATGATGGCAGTATGAGTCAGAACGAGATAATGGAAATGTGTGGCAGCCATACTCCAAGATGCTCCCAGTGGTCCCCGCCTCTGGTATTCAAGCTCTTGCATCAGCCCCTCTTACAGTGTATACAGCAGACTGACACATGTAACCAATAGCAGAAAAGACAACTTGTGACTTCTAAGGCAGGGTCATAAAGGACATTCTGGCTTCTAACTCATCTACTCTGTTGCATTGCACCATATCATGAGGACACTCAAGCAGCCTGTGGAGAGGCCTTTGCAGGAAGACACAGAGGCTCCTGCTAAGAAGCACCATGAGAGTGAATTCTCTGACAAGCAGGTCTTAAAAACCAGTCATGCTTAAATCCAGTAACACATTAAAAAGTTAATTTACCAGGTGGGCGCACTGCTCACTCCTAATAATCCCAGCACTTTGGGAGGCTGAGGCAGGCAGATCACAAGGTCAAGAGATAGAGACCATCCTGGCCAACATGGTGAAATTCTGTCTTTACTAAAAATACAAAAATTAGCTGGGCATGGTGCTTAGCGCCTGTAGTCCTAGCTACTCGGGAGGCTGAGGCAGGAGAATTGCTGGAACCCAGGAGGCAAATGCTGTAGTGAGTGAGATGGCACCACTGCATTCCAGTCTGGTGACAGAGCAAGACTCCATCTCAAAAAAAAAAAAAAAAGTTAATTTACCATGATCAAGTTGGCTATATTCCTGGGATGCAAGGTTGGTTCAACAAACACAAATCAATAAATGAGATTAACCACACAAACAGAATTAAAAACAAAAACCACATGATCATCTAAATAGATGCAGAAAAGGCATTCGATAAAATTCAACATTTCAACGAATTACATATCAAAGGAACATATCTCAAAATAATAAGAGCCTTATATGACAAACTCAGAGCCAACATCATACCAAACAGCCAAAATGCTGGATACATTCCTGTTGAAAACTAGAATAAGACAAAGATGCCCACTCTTACTGCTCCTATTCAACATAGTACTGAAAGTCCTAGCTAGAGCAATTAGGCCAGAGAAATAAATAAAAGATAAAAGGCATCTAATTAGGAAGAGAGAGAGTGAAACTACTCTTTTTTTCTTTGTAGATGATGTGATTCTTTACCTAGAAAACCCCATAGTCTCTGCCAGAAGGATCCTAGAACTGATGATAAATGACTTTAGGAAAGTTTCAGTATACAAAATCAATGTACAAAACCCAGCAGCATTACTATATACTAATAACACCCAACCTGAGAGCCAAATCAAGAACACAATCCTGGCTGGGCACATGACTCAAGCCTGTAATCCCAGCACTTTGGGAGGCTGAGGCAGGAGAATCTCTTGAGCCCAGAAGTTCAAAACCAGCCTCGGCAACACAGGCAGACTGTGTCTTTTAAAAAAATAAAATATTACCAAAGCATGGTGGCATGTGACAGGAGGAAGGCTACTTGGGAGGCTGAGACAGGAGGAAGGCTTGAACCTGGGAGGTCAAGGCTGCATGCAGTGAGCTGTGATTGTACCACTGCACTCCAGCCTGGGTGACACAATGAGACCCCATCTTAAATAGAAAGAGAGAGAGAGAGAGAGAGAAAGGAAGGAAGAAAGGAAGGAGGGAGGGAGGGAGGGAAGGAAGGACGGACAACAACAAAAAAAGAGAGAAAGGAATCCCATTTATAGTAATCACAAAAAGTATACAATACCAAGGAATACAGCTTACCAAGGAGGTAAAAGATTTCTGCAATGAGAATTATAAAACACTGCAGCAAGAAATCAGAGATGACACAAAATAAAGGAAAAGCATGGATCAAAATAATCAATATTGTTAAAATGGCCATACTGCCCAAAGCAATTTATACATTTTTTTTTTTTTTTTTTTTTTTTTGAGACGGAGTTTCGCTCTTGTTACCCAGGCTGGAGTGCAATGGCGCAATCTCGGCTCACCGCAACCTCCGCCTCCTGGGTTCAGGCAATTCTCCTGCCTCAGCCTCCTGAGTAGCTGGGATTACAGGCACGCACCACCATGCCCAGCTAATTTTTTGTATTTTTAGTAGAGACGGGGTTTCACCATGTTGACCAGGATGGTCTTGATCTCTTGACCTCGTGATCCACCCGCCTCGGCCTACCAAAGTGCTGGGATTACAGGCTTGAGCCACCGCACCCGGCCAGCAATTTATACATTAAATCCTATTCCTGTCGATCTACCAGTTATTTTTCACAGAATTAGAAAAAGGCATTCTAAAATTCATATGAAACCAAAAAGAGCCTGACTCACCAAAGCAATCCTAAGCAAAAATAACAAAACTGGGCTGGGTGTGGTGGCTCACACCTGTAATCCCAGCACTTTGGTAGGCCAAGGCGGGTGGATTGCTTGAGGCCAGGAGTTTGAGACCAGCCTGGCCAACATGGTGAAATACTGTCTCTACCAAAAATACAAAAATGTGCTGGGCATTATGATGTGCACCTGTAGTCTCAGCTACTTGAGAGGCCGAGGCAGGAGAATCACTTGAACCTATGAGGCAGAGGTTGCAATGAGCTGAGATCAGGCCACTACACTCCAGCCTCAGTGACAGAGCAAGACTCTGTCTCAAAAAAAATAAAACAAAGTAAAATAAAATAACGAAGATGTAGCAAAGAACAAGGAACATCACAGTACCCAACTTCAAACCAAAGGCTACAGCAACCAAAATAGCAGGGTACTGTATAAAAACAGACACACAGACCAATGGAATACAATAGAGAACCCAAAAATGAAGCCACATACCTACAAACACCTGATCTTCGACAAAGTGAACAACAGCAATGAGGAAAGGGCTCCCTATTCAATAAATGGTTCTGGGAAAACAGCCTAGTCATATGCAGAAAGTTGAAATTGGACCTCTTTCTTTCACCACATACAAAAGTTAACTCAAGATAGATTCAAGACTTAAATGTAAGACCTAAAGCAATACAAACCCTGGAAGAAAACCTAGAAAGTAGCATTCTGGACATTGTCTTGACAAGGTATTTATGACTAAGTCCCAGAAAGCAATGGCAACAAATACAAAAATTGACAAGTCAAGTGGGACCTAGGAAGGAGCTTTGGCATGGCAAAAGAAACTATCAACAGAGTATATAGACAATTTACAGAATAGGAGAATGTATCAGACAAAGGTCTAATAACTAGAATCTGTAAGGAACTTAATTCAATAAACAAAAAAGAAACAATCCCATTAAAACATGCGAAAAGGACATCAATGAACACTTCTCTCTCTCTCTCTCTCTTTTTTTTCCAGTCTCCATAAAGACTGTCAAAAATTGCCAGTGTTAACTACATTGCAAGTCCTCACGGTGGGGAATTGGTAAAAGTTTTCAATTAGCAATAATCGTGACTTGGATAAACTCATTGGCTACGATACTGCCACTGCGCAAAGCTAATGAACACTTCTCAAAAGCAGATATACACATGGACAACAAATATATGAAAAAAAATGCTCATTATCACTAATCATTAGAGAAATGCAAATCAAAATCACAATGAGATACCATCTCATACCAGTCAGAATGCCCATTACTAAAAAGTCGAAAACAACATATTGTCGAGGTTGTGAAGAAAAGGCAATACTTATACACTGCTGGTGGGAATGTAAATTAGTTCAGCCACTGTAAAAAGCAGTTTGGAGATTTTTCAGAGAACTCAGAAATACCATGCAGCCATAGGAAAGAACCAAATCATGTCCTTTCCAGCAGCATGGATGCAGCTGGAGGCCATCATCCTAAGCAGATTAATGCAGGGACAGAAAACCAAATACTGTAGGTTCCTAATTATATGTGAGAGCTAAACATTGAATACATATGGATACAAAGATGGAAACAGACACTGGAGACTGCTGGGAGAGTGGGAGAGAGGTAGGTTGGAAGTCTACCTCTGGGGTACTACGCTCACTACCCTAGGTGACAGGATCATTCATTCACCAAACCTCAGCAACACACAATTTACCCATAACAAAACTGCACATGTACCCCCAGAACCTAAAATAAAATGGGAAGAAGGAAAAAAAAAAAAGGAATTTCAGGATGGCAACCACAGAAACTTTTTTAAAAAATTAAGTTCCAGGATACATGTGTATGATGTGCAGGTTTGTTACATAGGTAAACATGTGCCATGGTGCACCTATCAACCCATCATCTAGGTATTAAGCCCCACATGCATTAGCTATTTATCCTGATGCTCTCCCCCTGCACCCCACCCTTCCACGGGCTGCAGTATGTGCTCTTCCCCTTCCTGTGTTGATGTGTTCTCATTGTTTAGCTCCCACTTATGAGAACATGTGGTGTTTAGTTTTCCGTTCCTGTGTTAGGTTGCTGAAGATAATGGCTTCCAACTCCATCCATGTCCTTGCAAAGGACTTGATCTTATTCCTTTTTGTGGCTGCATAGTATTCCGTGGTGTATATGTACCACATTTTGTTTATTCAGTCTATCATTTATGGGCATTAACCACAGAACATTTAAATCCCAAGCATTAGGCCCATAAGACTGTAGGACTGTGTGAATACACTGTTTGAATGCCCATGTACCTGTCCCTGCCTGGACTAGATAGTAAAGTTATAGGACTGAATGAGTTCTATAGGGAAAGATGAGAAGAAAAGAGGCCCAAGATCTGAAGCTAGAAAAGCAACAACATTTATAGGATGGGCAGAGAAAGAATATCCTGGTGGCCAAAAGTTGTAGTTAATGACGGATGAATGAGAAAACAATGGTTCTGTGATCCCTGTTGCAAATACAAATAACCTGGCTATATATTAAGAATATTTTCACAATTATTGTATGGATGATAATTCTTCAGGGATAAGAGTGTGATTCTTACACAGGCCTATTATTTTGGCTATTTTTGAGGCATATATTACTCAGTTGAAAAAAATGCGCAAGAGAAGTGGTAGAAAATAAAATGGATTAGAGGAAAGAATGGAATTTACTAGTAATAGACTCATAGTTAGAACCTAAGTTAGCAATTCAGTTCCCTTCTAGCAACAGCTACCTTTAAATATAAGGCCAACAATGTTTCTCTGCAACATTTATCAAGCAAGAAAAATGTAAACTCTTAAAATCTGTGAAGAATTCTAAATGACTAATTGAAACTTGTTGAAAAACCAACTACAATAATTCTCTAACTACAAAGTAACTTTGAGCAAAGTCTTAGTACATAAAAATGAGAACATCTGGTAAAAGAACTATGGCAGGAAGTTGATGAGACTTTGAATTTAGAATCCGTGGGGAAAAAAGTGATCTGAAAAAAAAAATGGATTGGGAGTCTCTGGAGGTGGTTTATGAAGTGGCTATGAGCACAGATTCTAAAGCAAGCTGTTCAGGTTTCAATCCTGGCTCCGCTATTTACTCACTGTGTGATTTTGGACACGATGCTCAAGTTGCTTCATACCTGAAGAAGGGTGTAACAATCTCTAGGGTTGTTACATGGATTAAATGACTGGATGCCTATAAAACACATAAGACGTTTCCTAGCACATAAAAAGTACTACACAAAAATTTGTTATATGAGTATTGTAAAAATTGATCATGTAATGAAAACACTTTTGAAGTTTCTACTTTTAGTGAGTTTCACAAGCTTAGGTGAGAAACTTCAGTAAAAGAAAACAATCTCTTCTCATCTTCTTTCTTCTCCCATTTTTTTCCTCCTATTGTCAGAGTACTGTATTGTCTCTTTTACTGAAAACAATTCTCTTTATTCAAAAAAGTACGTTCAGTAGCAAGTACAGTGTTTCCCAGATATTTTCTTTTTTTCTTTTTTCTTCCTTCTCAAACACTGTCCAGAGATTTTTCTTTCCTTTTCTTTTCTTTTCTTTTTTTTTTTTTTTTTGAGACAGGAGTCTCCCTCTGTTGCCAGGCTGGAGTGTAGTGGTATGATCTTGGCTCACTGCAACTTCCGCCTCCCGGGTTCAACCGATCTTCCTGCCTCAGCCTCCCGAGTAGCTGGGACTACAGGTGTGGGCCACTATGCCCAGCTAATTTTTTGTATTTTTAATAGAGATGGGGTTTCACCATGTTGGCCAGGATGGTCTCGATCTGACCTTGTGATCCACCCGCCTCGGCCTCCCAGAGTGTAGTGTTGGGATTACAGGCGTCAGCCACCGCACCCGGCCCACAGATATTTTCTTAAAAGTAATTTCATCATGTCTTTTAATGTATATATTCATTGCTATCTTCCCACTTAGATTGGTCTCAATGTTTTCTTTCGTTCATAGAAAACATTAAAAATAAGTTAAGGAGCTGAGGTGTAAGGATTGCTGGAGGCCAGGAGTCCGAAACCAGCATGGGCAACATAGCCCCATCTCCACAAAAAATTTAAGAATTAGTCCCACGTGATAAGGATTACTGGAGGTCAGGAGTTCGAAACCAGCCTGGGCAACATAGTGAGACCCCCCTCCCATCTCTACAAAAATTTTAATAAGTAGCCCCACGTGGTTGTGTGCTCCACTGGTAGTTCTAGCTACTGAACTCCCATCTGTACAACACAGCGAGACCGTCTCAGAAAAAGTATATGGAAGAAAAAAATGCACAATAGATTTAGCGTTATTGGAATAACCCTAGCCCTTCAGTGGAAAAAAATATAAAAAATTTCAGTGAGTAGGAGTAGACAGTAACACATATAACCAATATTTCAAATATACCTTGTAGCCCTTTTGAGAAGTAAAAATTGGCCAACCTGAATGCTTTTTTTGAAGAAGTTTTGTAAACACACGATCCCCAAAACCTGCCGTTCAAACAACTCCAAGTGTCTTTAAAGTACTAAATCCCTTGGTATTTGTCCTATCGGTCCCTTTGGTTTCCAGGAAAGCATTAAAAATGAAAATAAAAACTCTCTGCCTTATTTTATTTCACTACTTTCTTTTCCCTTATTATAGCTTTCCACATTGCTTTAGAAGAATTTACATCTAAGTCTAGTGGCCTTCAGCTTCTTCTGCCTCTTTGACACAGAGGACTAATAGGCTGCACACTTCAGCGGTTATCTTCCGACCACTCCCTGTGTGCTGCTGCGGGCGGGGTAGAGGGCGCTTCTCCACCATCCGAGACCTCAGTGTCTGCGGAAATCCTCCTGCCTTTGTGCACACGCCTATTTAGAAAATTTTCTCCACCCCCCACCCCCGTCCGTCCTGCCCCTTCTTCTTTTGCTTATTCTGTGTGAGTTTTGCCTCTCTTCCCACCCCCACTTCCCCGTGATCTTACCCTACCCCTACGGATTCCACTTTCCCCACTTCGGAGTTAGAGTAATTTAACATCCCCTCTTATTAGCTCCACGTCGCCTTTAAACGCCATTCAAACGAGCTCGCCTACCAGGGTGGTGCAGTTGTGCTGTAGCGGCATTTCCCCCCTCTCCAGTATGAGGTTAAAACAAAGCAAGCCGCAGTGTGTGTCCACAGACGACCTTGGAACGAAAAGCTGCCCTGCTGGGGATCAATGTTTGGGGAACCCCGTTCACTCCCGCCCTCGCGTGTTCCCGCCTCGTACTCCAGCTATTCCCCCGCGCGCAGGACCGGACTACTCCCTCTCCATTCTCGCCTGCCGACTTCCTTCTGCGCGCCTCATAAAACCGGGGAAGTTCAATCATTCCGCAGCGAGCCGCGGCGGCCGCACTGGGCATGCTCAGTCTCCGGGCCTCGCTCAGCAGGCGAGAGGTTTCCTCCGGCTCTGGGCTCGGGTCGGCGGGCGTCTGGGCTCGGCTTTCCCAGGCGTGGGCTGGGCAGAGCGGACACTGAGCCCGAGCTACACGCTCCCCGCAGTCCCCGACTCGACCCCCGGGAGAGCCGCGCTGTTCCGGAACCTGGGAGCCCCCAACTTCGTGCCAAGTTGGGAGCCGCCTTCTGAGGGAGAGAGATGAAAAAGATGAGCAGGAACGTTTTGCTACAAATGGAGGAAGAGGAGGACGACGACGATGGGGATATCGGTGAGCGAAGGGTCCCAGCGTTTCCACCCGAGAGCCCGAGCCACGGCGGGAAGAAGTTCGGGGACTGCGAGGGGGCGCTACGCTCACCGCAGGGGAGGTTGGCCGGGACCCTCGGCCGCTCCGGGCGGGGGAGGAAGCCTGCTGTCCCCGGCTGGTTGCAGACTCAGGCCCGGGTGCGGCCCCGGCGGGGGCGGAGGCGCGGGGCGCGTGGTGGCCGGGAGGACAGGCTCCGGAAGGGCGGGGGATTCCGCCCCTGAAAAGTCTGGCAGCAGCGGGGACGCCTTCGCGTGCTAAAGTCTCCACTCAGAAGCAACTTTGGGGTCACTTCCCCGCTACCCACAATGCTAGGGATGCCGAGGAGCCTGGGCACAGGGGCGAGCCCCAGAGCGGGGTCCTGGGAGCGGGCCCGCGTTTGGAGGACCGGGTGTGACCCACCTGAATCCTCCTTAAAGTAAAAGCCGACCAAAGGCTCTGGGAGGGTTGAGGCCGGGGGCGGCGGCCCGGGGTAGTGATTTGCGGTCGCTAGGCGCGCACCGAGAACCCTTTCCCGTCTGCGGAGCCCGCCGTGGCAGTGATAGGAGGACTCCCCCAGGCAGGGTGGACCGCAGGGCATTTCCCACGAGTCCTGAGGGTCCCTGGTGATTGGGGAGCAAATCTGGGGTGCCCCATTTCTAGTTAAAGCCAAGAATGCATGGAAGTGACAAGCTGAACGGAGGGAGAGCTGTTTTGAGACAGAAAGTAAAAGGCAAACCAAAGGGGTGGGAGGAGGTGAGGAAGGGGCAAGGAATGGGAGGACCAGAGAGAAAATCAGGTCCCTAAAGAGAACGCTGTCGGATGATGGCATAATGTCCCTCCAGAAGACTGTAATTAAATTACCATGTCAGTCTGTTGTGGCGACTCGGCTTAGTCTCCTGGATGCCAAATCAATTTTAAAACAGAACAGATCCTGCTGATGTTCTAAAGCCTTGTTGTTCTCTAACAACTTTAAAAGTAACAATTTTAGGAGTTGGGTGTGGTTTTTATTCCTGTCACATTTTAGGCACGAATCATTTAGATCAAAAGAATATGGTAACTTCTTGGTTGTCCAGGGACAAATCCAATAAAGGAGATTACACTCCATTGTTTAGTTTCACCTTTCATTCATTCATTTAAGAACAATTTACTAGATATTCATCCTTAAGGGGGGAGCAAATAGTAGTTTTTATAGGAGAGAAAACGGAAGCGCACAGGTTGGTCTGCCCAGCTTCTCACGTTTTGAAACCCAGGGTTTCGGATTTGTAAGACCAGTGCAGATTAATACTCTTACTACTGGGTCACAATGGCTGTTATTACTGTTTAGCAAGGTTAAGTAGTACCTGATGATTGCATAAAATATAAATCATAGGAGCGAAGTTTAAAAAGTTACAATAAAATTGGCGCAGCCTGTTTCCCAGGAAAGTATTCTTGTCTCTTACGGTGAGGTGCACTGTTTATAATGAGTAAGTAAATGAAGGCAGAAGCTCAAATGGAAACTGAAGTAAGCAAAAGGCTCTGATCTTTATTTGTTTTACTGTTCCAGCAATAAATCTCAGTTTAGAAAGTAATTTGGCCTAGCCTGTGTTTACCTATTTAGGCATCGTATAAATTTATCTGAAGGGTGTGGCAATAAACTCTTTTTATTTTTAATGGTAGATGTCATTCATGCTAGTTTTGTCAAGTCAAACAGTGTAGATATATTTAAGAAAAATTAAATATCTCTACTCTTACCCACCTTCTAGCAACTACTAATATTAATTCTTTACTGTTCATATTAGTATTAATTCTTTACTGTTCATATTAGTAGGGCATTTCCCACTCTCCCTGAGGGGCCCTGGGGCCTTTACTATAGGGGTCATCTCAGCATGTTATATGTCAAGCCACAGGTACCATTTAAACAGGGCTTGGCAATTTTTTTTCTTTCAGTGAATGAAAAGGTATGTTGATATTCTAACACCCAGTATCTATAAAGGTGATTTATTTTCTGTTTCTTTTTTTTTTTTTTTGGAGACAAGGTCTCATTCTGTCACTCAGGCTACAGTGCAGTGATTCGATCATGGCTCACTGCAGCCTCAATCCCTCTAGGCTCAAGTGATCCTCCCACATCAGCCTCCCAAGTAGCTGGGACTTCAGGCACCACCATGTCCACCTAATTGTTTTTTTGGAAATACAAATTTAATGTGGATTGCAGTGATTTTATATCAGAAAATATTTAACTGTGCCCATGTTAAGTTTATGCCTTTACAAAAGAGTGAGACTTTAAAGATTACCAGGAGTAGGCTGATAGTGGTACACTGCCTTTTACAAAATAATTATTATTTCCAACTGTGGGAGAGGAGACGGGTGAAATGAAGATAGTAATTTTGACCTCTGCCTTTAGTTTTGCAATGCAGGTCTGTGTTAACACTATTGACTAGTATATTTCTCCTAGTACACTTGATTGTCACTGTCAGTAGTTGTATAATAGTTTGAAACCTACTTGTGTACTGGAGATTTCTGTGAAATCCCTCTATTAATATTACGTTTATAATTAGAATGGGAGAATTATTTTAGAGACAGGGTCTTGCTCTGTCACTCAGGCTGGAATACAGTGGCAAGATTATAGTTCACTGCAGCCTTGAAGTCAGCCTATAACAATCCTCTTGCCTTGACTTCCTAAAGCTCTGGGATTACAGGTGTGAGCCACTGTACCCAGCTAATTTAATTAGTGAATTAAATTCAGCGTCTCTTCCTGTTAGTGTAGAAAGCTATAGGAACAGGAGAATTATTTTGACATGAGTTCCTGGGTAAACAATCTGCCATTATAATGGCCCCATTTGCAGGAGACCAGAAAACAAAACAAAAAACAACAAAAAAAAATAACTTTCTAACTGGATGCGGTCCCTGATTATATCATAGAGATGCTTTATGTACATATGTGGAAATGTACCCTCTAGTAGCTGGGATTTAGAACCTTTTAAACAGTAGATTCCTGCTTACTTTTGAAACACTGTACTTTTATTTATTCATTTAGAAACAGGGTCTCCCTCTGTCTCTCAGGTAGGAGTGCAGTGGCACAGTCACAGCTCACTGCAGCCTTGACCTCCCAGGCTCAAGCAATTCTCCAACCTCAACCTCTCGAGTAGCTGGGACCACAGGCCTGTGACAACACTCCTGGCTAATTTTCTTTTCTCTTTCAGTAGAGACACAGTCTCACTGTTGCCCAGACTAGTTTCAAACTCCTGAGGTTAAGTGATCCTTCTACCTAGGCCTTCCGAAGTGCTGGGATTACAGGTGTGAGCCACCGTGTCCGGCTGTTCAGTACTTTGTGTCAGTGTTGTCTCCTAGTTTAGAATGAACTGATCTGGAGAATTAAGAAGGGTGTATCTCACTATGGGGGTCTTTTCTTTGTTTACTTAAGTCATGGCCGGCAGAAATTATTTCCAAAGGTTTGCTCGTGTGGCAACCTGTTGGCATTTGAGCATTTTTGCAATAGGCCACTTATTTCTAAAGCAACGCCACCAACCAACCATTGAAGCCACATCCAGGCAGTAGTAGTGGGAAATTTGTGGTTTGAAGCCCCTGTTGCGCTGGTGGAGATCATGTTGCTGCAAGCCCCTGGAAGGCGGGTTGTGTGCTATCCTGCCAAGTGTGCAAAAGAGTGTGCTCGGCTGGTTTTTGCCCCTTCCGCCACTAACTAGTGAATTAAATTCAGCATCTCTTCCTGTTAGTGTAGAAAGCGATAGGAACAGCTTTTATAGCCAGAATGCAGAATCAGATTAGCATGCTGCTTTATTTTGTTTCTTGCATTCTGTTCTCTATGATCAAGCTTTGCTGAAGGAGGAAAAGTGGTTCCAGAAAAGACTATAAGCTATCAGGAACTACTCCGATGGTTCAGATAAAAAGGTTTTGTTTGTGGATGGTTGGTAGGTTGCTTTCAGTTCCTAGTCTGTTTATGGTAGTTTACTCTTTGATCCCCACCACTAATGGTCGTGTCATTGAGGGGGTAGACAGAGGACATGGTCCATGGCCTTTGAGACCTGTGGTCCAGCTATTGGCTCCCTTTACAACTGTCACATTTTTACATAGACTTTACCTTCCCACAGCCACCTCTGATCCCTTATTACCTATTTCAGGTTTAATCACCTGTAAATCTAATACTGGCCCCAGTCTTCCTTCATAAACATTGATTGAGCAATCCTTCTATGCTAGTTTCAGGATTAGGTGCTGGGGCAGGTGTTGGGAGACTAAAAATGAGTAAGACATACCGGCGTCTTTCAGGAGAAAAGTTCCTTAGAAGCAGACTGTGGTATTGTGAAATACATAAAGTATTCTTCCAGTTTTCTTGGCATTCAATTCCTAAAACTTTTGGAATTTTCAAAGTGATAAGTGTCTTTTTGTATGCTAATAAGTTGACAGATGGCTGGTAACCCCTAGCTTCCTGATGGGGGCTGGTAAGACCAGGGCAGGATTAAAGGGTTGGACTTTCAGCCCCATCTCCCAAACTGGAGCCAGAAGAGCCAGACTGAAGGTTAATTTGATAACCAGTGGCCAATGATTTAATCAGTCATGCCTATATAATAAAGCCTCCATAAAAACGCAAAAATTCTGTGAGCTGCCCGGGCAAATTAATGGAACCCAAAGAGGATGTTGTTGTGACTGTCAGTGGGTCAGAAATCCAGGAAAAACAACCTGGGTCCTGTGATTGGTATCAGAAATAGGGGGCAGCCTTGTAGGACTGAGCCCTCAATCTGTGAACTCTGAGGCTTTCCGCAGGTGGATAGTATTCAATTTAACTTGATTTAGAGGACACCCAGCTGGTGTCCATTGCTGAAAGACTACCTGCTTGTCATGTGGGGAGAAGTTTTCCACACCTGGTTATAAACATTTTCTGTTTTGTGTTGAGAGTACGGAAGGAGAAACTGAGTTTGGATTTCTCTGCATCATTCAGACAGACATTTGTAATAAAAGGTACATACAAAACCAAAGGGAGAGGATGGGAGAGCTTCACAGAAGAGATCTTTGGGTCAGATGCAATGTAGTGCCAAATTGACTGGAGGAGAGTCTGGAGTTCCAAATAGTTACCTGCAAGGGATGGCAAGGACAGGCTATGCCATGAAGGATCCTCCATACACTTTAAGGATTTTGGATTTTACCCTGTATGTGATTTGGAGCTTCTGAAGGATTTTAATGAAAAGAGTGATAGGATTGGATTTGCCTTTGGAAAGATCTCCGTAATAGCACGTTCTAAAGTTGGTTGGGAAGGGAGACAGTAGAGCTAAGCCTTTCCAGTAGTTTGGGTCAGAAATGCCTGCAGCGGTCATGGGAATAGAGAAGAATGGGTCTGAGAGCTTTATGAAACAGGCGACATCTGTAGTATCTCAGCTGCTGATTGTTTTCAGCAAGCAAAGAGGAGCCCAGGATGATGGTGGCAGGAGGAGAGAATTTTCTATTGTTCCAACAAGTCTTACAATTTTCCTCTCTGACCATTGTCTCAGACCATCCCCTTTCTTAGGAATTTCAGCCTCGCCTTCATTTTTTTCAGTGGCTCCCCGTGATATTATGACACATATGTTTTTGTTCATGGTTCTTGGCTTGTAACTCCTGTAACTCTTGCTATAATGTTGAGGTGCTTTAGGCCTCAGAAAACAGAATCTCCATCTCTGACCTTCTGCCCTATTTTTATCTTTGTCGCTCCAATTTTAGAAACTAAAAATATACTCTAATCTTTCACCACCTTTCTGTGTGAGAACTGCCCGTGAAGAAATTCTCCCATCTACCTTGTCTGAATGTAGGCCATAAGACCCCATTTCAGAAGGGGTCCTGCCCCATACCCTGGAGGAAGGCATGCTGCACAGAGATGCCAGAGAAATCTGAACAGACAGGCCTTGCTGGGTTTCCCCATTCACTCTATTAGCATTAAATCATATGCTTTTTGTCCAGTCACTTTTCAACATGGTTCAATCATAACTATCCAATGAAGTCTCCATAAAGGTCCAAGAGAGCTGGTTCAGGGAGTTTCTGGATAGCTGAACAGTGAAGGTACCTGGAGGTGGATTGCCCTGGGAAGGCATGAAAACTCTGTGCCCCTTCCCCTATTCCTCACTCTATGCATCTCTTCATCTTTATCTTTTATAATAAACCGGTAAACGGAAGTGTTTCCTTGAGTTCTCCAAGCCACTCTGGCAAATTAATGGAACCCAAGGAGGGGGCTGTGGGAACCCCAATTTATAAATAGTCCATCAGAAGCACAGGTAAAATGACCTGGGGCTTGTGATTGGCATTAGAAATAGTTGGGGGCAGCCTTGTGGGACTGAACCCTTAACTGTGGGATCTGATACCATCCCCAGGTAAATAGTGTCATAAGTCATTTGGAGGATACCCAGCTCATATCCACTGCAGAATGTATTGCACGTTTGTTCTGGGGAGAAATCCTTCATGTTTGGTCAGAACTCTTCTGTGAGTATTGAGTGAGAGAACAGAAAAAACACTTGGTATTTTTATACTCACAGACTCCCTTCCCTTCCAAGTCTGTCACAAATCCAGAAAGTTGTTAATGATCCTCCTAGCCCAGAGTACCCACAGTGAATTCTCCGTCATTTTTTGTTCTATGCAGTTAGCATTCATCCTGTATTTTGTCTTTGTTGTTCATTATCTTTGCATTTATTATTCCTGCAACTAGAGTTTAAATTTCCTGGTGAATGGCCTAGTTATTTGAGTCTTCTGGAGATCATGCAAAATATTGTAAATGTTGTACATATTCCATTGTTATAATTTTTAAGAGTTGTGTCTCTTTCTCATTCTCCTCTAAAATGTAAGTTCCCTGAAGATTGGTATCTTGTGTGCTTTGTGTTTTAAGCTGGTGGTAGGAGCCAAGCAAATAATTATGGAAGCAATGGATGATTTCTTCTTTTAAATAATTTGATTAACATAATGCCCTAGTGGTTTTATGGCCCTAGTAGAATTTTCTTCTTCTGTGGCATTTTGAAATACCCTCAGTTATCTGTTCTAAAAATGCTGAGTGTATGTATTTTACCAGGCACTCTGCTAGGTTCCAGGGTCCCTGTCCTCCAGTACCTCACTATCTAGAAAGGAGACAGGTGAACAGATAATTTCAGTAACCAAGATCTGTACCAGGTTCAGTGGTGATACCAAGGAGAAAGCATGTGACCTTGCTTAGGGGAATCCAGGACAGCTCTACTGGGGCAGCAGTGGAGCCAGCTGCCCTGGAGAGATGAGAAGACAGGTGAGGGCATGGGGCTAGGACAACAAAACATCCTGAGTGTTCCTAAAGGCACGATGATTTCTCAGAAATTAAACCTTGGTACTACCCTGGTCTTATTCACTATGGCAAAGGGATCATGTTATATACATATCATACATATATATACACACACACATACATATGTATACATATGCATGTGTATATGTCCCCTGTACCAAGTAGATGACAGCTAAAAAACAAAGCAAACTGTCCTCAAAGTCTCTTTTAGAATAGTCTTGCTGGGGCCGTGGTGGCTTATGCCAGTTGTCCTGGTGCTTGAGGAGGCGGGGCTATGTGTTCGAGGCCAACCTGGGCAAAATAACAACCTCTCATTCATTAGAATAGTCTTGGTTTTTTTTTATAAACCTTTTGTTATTTTTGGTTTCAAATCCACAGACATGATTTGTCTTCAACATTATTTCAAGTGAAATAATTGTTTTCCAAAAGATTCCCCAGTATCCTCTTAAAATATTTGGATCTAAAAAAAAAATAAAAAATAAAATATCTGGATCTGAGACAAACACAGCTCTAAAAGAATAAGAGTTCCTCATACGTAAATTGTATTTTGTATTTCAGCTATATACACACTCCTCTTTTCTCAAGGGGTTGAAGCAGTCACATAAGTTGATTGCTCTACATTTATTATTTTTTTCTTTTAGAAACCTCTAAATTTAGACCATATGCTATGAAGACTACCATCAGTCATATATGATTTTAATTCTGATATTCTTAAAGGGAGATTAGCACGTATTAAGAATCCCACATGGTGGCTCATGCCTGTTATCTCAGTACTTTGGGAGGCCAAGGTGGGAGGATTGCTTGAGCCAAAGAGTTCAAGACCAGCCTGGGCAACATACCAAGATCCTGTCTCTACAAAAACTGCAAAAATAAGTTGGGCATGGCGCATGCTTGTGGTGCCAGCTGCTTGGGAGGCTGAGGTGGAAGATTTGATTGAACCCAGGAGGCCAAGGCTCCAGTGTGCTGTTATTGTACCACTGCACTCCAGCCTGGACAACAGAGTGAGACCCTGTCTCAAAAAAAAAAGAATCTCACAATTTGGCCTTAAATTCAAGGATGGTATTGATGTCTTAGTGATATCTGTGGCAAGTGATTAAAATTTTATATTTTAATAAGTTTCCACTCTAATCCTTTAGGTTTTCTTTTGTTATGCTTTACTCGGTTTGTGTTTTGTATTTTAGCTCTAACTCTTAACCAAAAACACTCATCTTGAGGGAAGATTTCTCTTACTCATCTTTGTATCTCACAGCCCGAATATCATAATGTTTTCCACATAGTAGATGCTCAACAAAACATATGTTTTGGGACATTTTTAGATTATAATGGAAGCTTTGCATGCCATATGATTTAAGCTGCCTGATTATAATGCATTCAGGGCTGGATCTGTGCAAGAATGGTCAATTTTAGAACAGAAAATATTTCCAATTACCTTTAGCCAAGGAAATGTACTACTTGACTGATTGGTAAATCATATGTAAAGATACAGATTAAGGGAATTTTATTCAGCTAAGTGATTGTCTTATGACATTATTTTTTTTTTTCTTTAGTTTTGTCTTTTGGGCATTGCAATTAAAATTAATTAGCATCCGGCCGGGTGCGGTGGCTCAAGCCTGTAATCCCAGCACTTTGGGAGGCCGAGGCGGGTGGATCACGAGGTCAAGAGATCGAGACCATCCTGGTCAACATGGTGAAACCCCGTCTCTATTAAAAATACAAAAAATTAGCTGGGCATGGTGGTGCATGCCTGTAATCCCAGCTACTCAGGAGGCTGAGGCAGGAGAATTGCCTGAACCCAGGAGGCGGAGGTTGCGGTGAGCCGAGATCGCGCCATTGCACTCCAGCCTGGGTAACATGAGTGAAACTCCACCTCAAAAAAAAAAAAAAAAAAATTAATTAGCATCCGTCCCAAAAATCAGACAGTTTGAAGAATACTAGATGAGTATGTCAACAGTAGAATATTTTGGACATGGACCAAAGAGCAATTCAAATACTGTTCAGCCAAAACACATCACATGGAACGCTTGCATAGAAGACAAGTTGAAGGGTTAATAGGCAACTTTCTCTGCCATAGTAATTATTATTGCCCTGGCTACATGTTTGAATACTAATGGAAAGATCTTGCTGCAGTAAGTTATTCAGCAGCCAGAAGTGCAAATGAAAGAAAATATATTCTTTTGTGAAGTCCAGATGTTGCTTTTATATTTAATGCTTTCATAATAGGATTTTGGAATTCTATTTCCCACATTATTTTAAAATACAAATATTTGAAATTGAAAAAAAAAAAAGGGGGGACATTGGCACTTAAAGTTCTCCTTTCTAATATTTATTATAACTTTGGCAGAACTTTAGCCTTAGGTCAGAGTCACGCAAATAGATGTTATTTTACAGAGTACAATTATGCAAATTACAGGGTTGTTTTCAAAGCTTGTTTTATCCAAAATAAGATTTTGTTATAATTGAATTTTTGGTGATTTCTCTAGACAATGTATCTAGATGTTTGAAAAATAATCTTTGGCTTTGCGCAGACAAAATGATGGCTGCTAAAGTTTTCTTACAATATCACATAGACACAGTCTTACACATGCTTCTTTTTTTCCTGATTTGTACTGAATTTTTAAGAAAAACATATTTCCCACTAAATTCTAAAAAATGATACATTTTCTTTGCATATGAAAATCAGATCCTTAATATTATTTTAAAAGTTTTATTATGATTTATGATTTAAAGTAATGACATTGTTTCATTTTATTAAACAAGCTATGAATGACTAAATTGTATAAAACATAACATATTCTTTCTTTAAAAAATTAACAAAAATCGTTTTCTTTCCTTTTTTTTCAAGATAGAGTCTTGCTCTTTTGCCCAGGCTGGAGTACAGTGGCATGATCTCAGCTCACTGCAACCTCTGATTCCTGGATTTAAGCTATTCTCCTGCTTCAGCCTCCCGAATAACTGGAATTACAGGTGACACCACTATACTCCGCTAATTTTTTGTATTTTTAGTAAAGTCAAGGTTTCACCATGTTGGCCAGGCTGGTCTGGAACTCCTGACCTCAAGTGATTCATCCGCCTTGACCTCCTAAAGTGATACCCATAGTAAAAACACAGTTTACTAATCTTAAATGCTGCTTGGGAAGAAAGAAAAGTAAAATTGTAAGGAAGAAAGATGAGCTCTTAAAGGTAATTAGCTACTGTTGTTGTAGAGCAGTAAGGAGTGAAGAGGAAAGTCTTACGGTCATATGACCTCAGTTTACGGTCACGTAGCACCTTGTCCCTCGTCCCCTAAAATTGATTGCAGGAGGCAAGCTTCTCAGCCTCTCTGAGTTGGTATCTTCAGTCTTGTGTGGTTGCTGAGAGGATGCAAGGTGGTATGCATGGAACTGGGCAGGGACCCTTTTCACGTAGACACTTATGAGTGGCAGTTACATTATCACCCTATAATAAATTCTTTTTTTTTTTTTTTTTTTTAAAGAAAAAGCAATCATGGAAACTGCTGTTCTTCTGCTCACTAAGTCCTTTCCCCTCAAACATTACTGTCTATTTTTGTGGCTCTCTATCATGTTGTGCATGTAGGAACTGCTCAGGAAGTGTAAGTGTTAGGCTAAGGGTAATCATGATAGTGGCTGTGCTGTAGACACATGCATTTAAAGATAAAGGTGGTTGAAGAATAGTGTGTGGTTTCTGCAAACAGCAAAGAGATAATTATTGTGTGTGTTTTTTTCTCTTACAGATCTTTGGGCAGACTAACAATATTCTCCCGATTCTAGGAAACCGATTTCAGGGGGAGCCACTTTCAGGGAATCTTAGCAAAAGATCCTAGAGGCTGACACATAGTGGCTCCCAATAAATGGCTCATGAATGTAGGGATTGTAGTTTCATCAGTGGTCCCTGTGGCCTATCCTATTCTCCCAGGTTTTGTTTTTGTGTTTTTGTTTTTTTAAGACACGGTCTCCTTCTGTTGCCAGGGCTGAAGTACAGTGGCACGATCATGACTCAACTGTAGCACAGACTTCCAGGCGCAAGTGATCCTCTTACCTCAACCTCCTGAGTAGCCAGGATTACAGGCATGCACCACCAGGCCTGCCTTTTTGTTTGCTTGTTTGTTAGAAATTAGTCTTACTGTGTTGCCCAGCTGGTCCCAAACTCTTGGGCTCAAGCAATCCTCCCACCTCAGGCTCTCAAAGTTCTGGGGTTACAGGTGTGAGCGACTGCACCTGCCCAAGCAGTTCTAATTAAAGTATACATGCTTCTTTTTTAGTGTCATCGTATAGTTGTGTGCACAAAAAGTGTGGAAGGAAATATTTAAAAAGTTACTAGCATTTATTATAATTTGAGTCTTTAGAATATCACAGTAGAACACAGGAGAGGAAGATTAATGGTGGGATTCTCAGTGGTTAGAGTTCTACATAATTCCTATCTTAGAGGACTGGAGATGCGGAAATAAGGAGGAATCTTTCAGAGCTCACTGTTGGGTAGTGGGAGAGCAGTGTTTGGTGGAGGCAGGGCACTCAGGCAGCAGCTGAGGGGAAGGATCTTGACCTCATGTTTAAAACCTGTTGACCTCTTCATCCTTCCCACTCACTTCCCACCTTGCTAATTTTCAGCCATTGTGTATACAGGCAGCATCAGTTTCTGCCCCTCTTTTCTCTAAGAATCCTATAAAATTGGAGATTATCTTGGGTCTCTGAGAGACGAGCTTCTCAGCCACCCTGATATCCCTGCATACTCTCAGGACTGTGGTAATGCTGTGGGAATCTATAGCCACTCAGATCTGGAGGGGAGAATAAGAGACCAGGCCATGTGCTGGAGCAGATCCACCCTCCTCCCCAAACCCCCAGCTAAGTGTGGGTATTAGACATGAGGTGAAGGTGATCTTTCTCAGGGTCTGGGATCTGAAGTAGAAAACCCGAATTAGATTATAAGTACTTATTCTGGAGATTAAAAGAAAAGGATACTCTTCTCTGTGGTGAAAGATTACATGCCATCTGTTACAGATATAGATAGCCACACCTTAATTTGGCCAAGGATGTGGACAGGTACTCTGCTGTACTGTGGCGAGACTATGGTGAGGAAGAAATGGGCCGCCATGCTGGCCAGTGATCCTTTTAATGTTCCCATGTCAGCTTTTTTTTTCTTATTCTTGGGCTGCTTATCACTGTCCTCAGTTTTATTTTTATGTTTGTTTGTGTTTAAATTCTACCTCTGTCTTATTTTCATCAGACGGCTTAGCCTGGCTCTGCACAGAGATGGAGACTTGCTACTACTTAAACTTTACTTTTAGACTGATATGAGTTCAAATTCTGGCCTAGACATTCATCAGCCGTGTGACCCTGAATGATTAACACAACTTTCCCCTCATCTGTAAGATGGGACTAATATTAGAACCTACTTCATATACTTACCTGGCAGGGGAGATACCATGATCACGAAGGTGGTTTTCCCAGGGCGAGGCTTATCCATTGCACTCCTGATGTGTTGAGCCCTGCGATTTCCCCAAATGTGGGAAACTCGACTGCATGATTTGTGGTAGTGGGGACTGCGTTCGCGCTCTCCCCTGGTCTCTTTATTAAAAAAACAAAACAACAACAGCAACAAAAAAAAAAACTAGCTGGGCGCAGTGGCTCACGCCTGTAATCCCAGCACTTTGGGAGGCTGAGGTGGGCGGATCACCTGAGGTCAGGAGTTTGAGACCAGCCTGACCAATATAATGAAACCCCGTCTTTAAAAAAAAAAAAAAAAAAAAAAAAAAAAGAACCTACTTCATACGAAATGGTTTTATCAAATGAAGAATGCCATTTAAAAATCTTACTTTGCAGGATGGTGGTGCGTGATACACTAAAAGCCTTCCATAGTTATAAGGTAATGTTATCAACATTATGGGGAGCTGGTTTTACCTAAGTGTTAACCCAGGCTTACCTCTTTTGTTTTTTATTAGAGATTTTGCCTTTCTTTGAAGGCTGTTCTTTCCATTCATACAGCTCATTGCCACTTTTTGTTTTTTCCATTAAACTGGGAGTATCTTGAGGAGAACTTTCACCTCAGTGAGCAGCTTAGGGCCTGATGCATAGTAGGCAATCAGTAAGTTTTTGTTGCATGAATGGGTAAATGAATGAAAGGTATTGATTATTGAAGAGCTATGTGATGTGACTGAAAATAACCTGGTCTTGAGCAGCTTCTTATAACTTTGGGGCCTTGGTTTCCATATCAGAAAAATGTAGGGATAATACAGAACAGGTACTGATACTCTACTGGATTGTTATCAATGTATATAAAATATGAGGATGGTTCCTTGCACAGTCATTGTAAAACAACTAAGAGAAATATAAGTGAGGTCATTTAAATAAAATTGCATTTTCCAGTAGATACATTTCACAACAGAGTTGTATCGTTTTGAATATATAATTTTAATATGAAAGGTAAGGTTCATAATGGAATATCAGATGACATTTTGATAGCCTTTCTACTAAAGAAAATAGAAATAGGAGCATTTCTTAATTTAGCAAATTTAAGATTTTAAAGTGTCTTGTATTCAGGTCTAAAGAATAGTGTTCTTAATATTGATCACTTGAATTTTTGATAAAGGAATATTTGTAGTTTTTACTTATTTCAATGGTTATTTTAAAAGGAAAAATTCTAGGCTGGGTGAGGTGGCTTAGCTTACACCTGTAGTCCCACAGGAGTTCAAGACCAGCCTGGGCAACATGGCAAAACCCTGTCTTGGCAAAAACGTACAGAAATTAGCCAAGAGTGACAGTGCATGCCTGTAGTGCCAGCTACTCGGGGAGTTGAGATGGGAGGACTACTTGAGCCCAGGAGGCGGAGGTTGCAATGAGCCAAGATTGCACCACTGCTCTCCAGCCTGGGTCGACCACAAAACAAGGCTCTGTCTCAAAAAAGAAGGAAAAAATTCTAAAATGTTTAATTTTCTTACAAGACTAGAATTTATATTCATTGAGTGTTGTTAAAGTTTGATGTCAAATATAACTTGTTAGATGAGTATAATGATAGGCAAAAAGAACACACAAATTATTACCCTGGTAGTTTGAGTCATTTTGAATTTACTAATATAAAAAAAAAAGAAATAATCCCTATTTAATTTGCAAAATAGATACAGGAGTTAATGCTTGTCATTTTGTATGCTTGAAAGTTGGGAGTGACTCAACCTATGACCAAATGTTAGAACTTAAACACTGGCAGACCGCCTTCAGCATTATCAGACCTAAGAAAAGTTTAGACATTCCATTTCATTTGGATGAGTGGGAGCAAAATGAAAGGAAGAAGGCTGTTTTTATCCCCAAATAAAGTAGAGTTTAAGATTATTTGCTTTCTATTTAAGCCTTTCATGGGAGTTACTTTTTCTATGAAAGGCAAAATTTCATCTTACTGCATTTAGAATTGCAATTCTTACTGTCTACTAGATTTCAGACTGTTCTCTATCTGAAGATTGCCAGACCATTTCATATTTTCTGCCTCCATTTAAATTTAAATGGTACTTACTGCCCACTTGGTACATGCTTCTATAACAGGCATATCACAGCCTACAAATCATAGAGGAGACATGAACATTTCCAAATAGGCCTTTTATCTGCTCTAAGGGTAAGCAAACACAGCAAAAGGCTTTTGAGCCATGGAGTAATCATGGTTTTCCTGAGAGTTACAGTTGCCTTTACTGTGGCTAGTGGCCTGTTTTATACTTCAAAATGCTTATTTTGAAGAGTTCAATCACTATCTTGACTAAATTATTTGGCAAAGAAAAAAAAATCCTCTGAAAGCTGACTGTAATTTGCTAGCAATGAGTCAGCTTCATAAGTCAGGCCCACTACTTTTTGAAAAAGTCATGTGCATAGAGATTTCGTTTAGCTTAGAGCACTGGATTTTTCTTGTCTCACAATCTTTACTATTTGAGTAAATACATGTGGTATATTTAAAGTGTAGAGATAAGGAAGCAAATAGATCCCATCTTCACTGGAGCTTATATTCTAATAAGTGATAAAATAAAAACTAAAAATGTACACAGAAATGCATTCATTTACGTGATATCTGTTCAGCACCTTCTGTGTGCCAGGTATTGTGCTAGGTACTAGAAATGGAACAACAAACAAGACTGAAGTGGCCCCTTCTCTCAAAGTAGGTGGCCTGGCAGGGAAGACAAACATACCAACAGCATACCAGCAGATTATATTTAAAGATTGCGAAAAAAGAGACTGAACCAGGATAGCTGAGAACAGAACTTGGGCGCATTCATAACTAGTTCAAGGGGATGGGCTCTCACTGGGAGATGGCTGACAAGTGCACCTGTTATTCTTATTCTAAAAATAACATGGCCCTAGATTATCAACTCTTTGCAAAACAGGTCTATGAGAAGGCTCAAGATGTACGTTAGATTAATGTGTAAAACACCACAAATGCTTTCAGGCTTACAAGTCCAGTTGTACTCAGGGAATTCACCATGCAGAGGTTTTGTTTATATTGATTTTTATAGCTGTTAATGTACCTTGCAAAGTAGTACTGTTGCTGGTGGTTCTAATGCCCCTTTGTTCCTTGCTGAAATAATAGCCCTGGGTTGGAAGGCAACAAAAGTTAGTCAGTCACCCCAGTTCCCTTCATTCTTTCTTTGTATTTCAGTTTAGCACAATTATCTTCCTTCCTTGTGCTAAAGGAGAAGCCATGGAAAGCTTAGACCTCAGCAATTCTGTGTAGCTTCCCAGAATTTTCAAAGGAGGGGCAAAGAGAGGGAGCAGATACATCTGTTCCGTGCACTCCATCTTTTCTTTTCAAGGAAGCAAGAGGCAGGGAGCTAGAAGAGAATGAGCCTTTGGATTCTCAGTCGGAAATGGTGCTCCAGACTTCCTGCTCTGCTGGCTGAGGGATGTGACTCATTCCTGTCTGGAGGAAGAGTTTAACCTGACTTCGACTGAGAGTCACACGAGGGCATGAATCAGAATTTGTAAGGGTGGAAAATACCTACCAATGAGTCTGATATGCTTCTCAAGATTTGTTACCCTTGAAAAATCTTAATGTTAGAGAGTCATACTGTGGGATTCCTTCCCTGTGAATAGCCAAAGCACCCTAGTAATAGTGATAAGGAAAATGCAAATTAAAGCTTGCTTTGTTTTCACTTCATAGGGCAAGAAGAAATGGATGCAAATTCTGTTTTCATTTGCTGTTAAATAGTCTTACTTTTTTTTTTTTTTATGTAAGGATCTTTCATACATGACTGAAATCTAGCAGGTAATATGCCTGTATTATTAGATTGTTACATCTGATACCTCTCATTCCTTCCCAGTTGGGAATATTTTCTATATAAATGCCATTGAGATCAAGTATGAGAAATGCTACCATTATTTTTTGCCATGTTCTTGTCTGAACCCTCTATTCCTAGTACTGCTTATTTAGTCTAGCGATATTTTTGGTTAACATTGTAAAAGTGTATCTTATATACAGGAAAATGTAGTTAACTGATCAGTTTAAGTTATGACAGTTGTATAACCACCGCCCAAAACAAGAGATGGAGGAGATTTCCAGCACCCTTGTACACCTCTCATGTCACCTCCCTCCCCATGGTCCCTGCAAACACTTAAAGACTTTCTCCATAAACTGATTTTGCCCATTCTTGAACTTTGTTCTAAAGAAATCATGTAGGATGCAGTCTTTTGTGCCTGGCTTCACTTAGCACTATGTATTTGGGGATTCATCCACGTTATAGGTATCAGTAGCAATCCAGTGTATTGGAACTATAGGAATATCTGGAAAAAGCATTTTGAATTAAACTTTGAAGTATTACATTTCTGATAGGTAGCAAACTAACAATCCTTAACATTCTAATTCTGTTTTTACTTTAAAGTCAAGTAGCTTTTGTTCTTAGTTATTTTTGTAATCTCTTTTAAGCAGCTCACATAATGCCTTGCCTATTATAGGAAATTAGCAAATGTTTTCTTAAGTTGGAAGAGAATGTGTGAGGAAAATTCACTCCTATCTCATTGTAGAGAAATTCAGATTTTAATTGCTGCTGTGATTGTGAAACTGAACTGCACATTCGTTCTGAGGATTGTTCCACTTATGGGTTTAGCGATGAGTGTGACATTGGTTCAGAGGGAACTGTTTGCAGACTCTCCCAGGGTATAAAGAGTTCACATGTAATAATTTATTTCTCCAAAAGGTCACCTTTTTTCTGATGGTTTTTTTTTTTTTTTTTTTTTTTTTACTGGTAAAAATATTATAAACAGATATTGTTGGCCTCATTTGGTAACTGAAAGAGCTCTGAGATCGGAAAAACTAGAGTGACCTATCCAGATGAAGGAGCAGTTCAGTGTTGGTGCAGGATATTAGATTGCAAAATATTTGTGCAGGCACATGTTCCAAGTTCCCAGGGAAGTTACTGACACTGATGTTGGTTTCTTTTAAGAGTGACTCATGATTTCTTGAACCTAGTTTCTACTCTTAGTCATTTTCCCTGACTGGGTTAAAGCAGGCTTTGGGCTCTCCAATGGATTCCAGCCTTGACAGACCCTCCCACTCCCACCCTGGGCTCTTTATTCCCACTTCCTAGCTCAGCCACATTCCAGTCTCTGGAACCAATTCTGACTCCAAGCAGGCAAGATGAAGCAATTCAGCATTTACAGTTTATCAGTCTAGCAATAACCTTTCAGTTGTAATAATTTGGCTTGTCCTTTTCTCCTTATTCAAACTCCTTTCTTAGAAACATGACTCGGAACTCAGTCTTTTTAGGTCTTTGGATTCTCTGTTGCTCTTGGCAGTGTCTCCTAATCACCCTCTTGCCCTGGAAATAAAGTCCTTCTCCAGTGTGGTGCTACTTCTACTTCTTCCTGTAGCAGACTCTGGTGGTGCCCACAGATTTAGCAACAGGAGCTGTACTTTTTTCTGTTCCCTTCTTTAGCTGTCGTACTGGTGGTACCTTAAATCTTAGCCCTAAATTGTGATCAAAGTGACAAGATTTCCTTAGTCATATTGTGCTGGCTGTTCGAAGTACCGCTGTGAATAAGAGTGGGGTACAGTTTCCTGCAATAAGAGATAGGAGGCTTAACTTCAGCCTGGCACCTACGAAAGATCAAGTGTTTACTGCAAGGTAGGAAAGCCACCTCCTGAGCATAATAGAAATCCAGGCCTGGCAGGAAACAGTTCTATTCCAAAGTAGCTCCCTAGGGCTGAGGAGTGACCTAGTTGAGTGGCATCATATCCGGCAGGGCTAGGAAGGAGAGCTGATTTCTTGGTGTTGTGCTGCCTTTTAACTCCAGCACCTGTGGCTCTTGAGCACACTGCTCGTTCTTCAGTATGGAAAATGCATGTTTTCTCAGTCTTGTGCAAATACAGTTTCAAGAAAAGTCCCCCAGTCAAAAATTTCAGTATTTGAAAATGTACCAGGAACCCACAAAGTTGAGAACCACTCCTGGCTTTTTCCTTCCCTCCGTCACACTGATGGTATTCCTAAACTAGCATGCCTGTCTCTACATTACCAGGTGACTGTGTCCTCCCAGGTGGCCTTTCTCCGGCTGGGCGCTGAGTTTGTTCCTAGGCATTTAATCCACCCTTGGGGCAGATCCTTCCAGGCAGCCTCCATTGTTGCCTCCTGGATGCAGAGTAGGCCAGGCTGACTATCCTTGGAAGTGAAAGAGGCTATATATGAAGTGGAGAAGGGTCCTCTCTGCCTCAGGAGAGGGAAATTAGTGATAGGCACATGTACGGGCAAAAGAGCCCTAATCCTGTTGTGATATGACAGAACTTAGAAGACATCTGACTCAAATTTTAATTAAAAAAAAGTGATGAATCTGTGAAGAGGTAATCTGTAGAGTTTATTGTCAAACTAATGCTAGGGCTACTGTGTGTGCCACTGTGAATTGTTAATTTTTATGAACTCTCACATGTAAAGTTCCAAATGGATTGAGAAAAGTTCCCCTCTGAGTGTTGTTTTTTTTTATAGATAAAATAGAAAAACTTAAAATTTTTCCCACACCTGTGGGGGAAAAAAGGCAGTCCTGACACTGACTTTTAATCTGCAACTGGAATAGAAAAGTATTCAACAATTAATATTTTGCAAACATGTATAGAAAATCTATCTGTAATTTCTGCTGTAACCCTGTCTACTTGTTACTTTATTTTCTACAAGTAATGAGAGATTATTTGGGTAATAAGATAATATTTTGCAAACATGTATAGAAAATCTATCATCTGTAATTTCTGCTGTAACCCTGTCTACTTGTTACTTTATTTTCTACAAGTAATGAGAGATTATTTGGGTAATAAGATAATAATTATGCCCAGGCATATGGCTCACACCTGTAATCGGAGCACTTTGGGAGACTGAGGTGGGAGGTTTGCTTGAGCCTAGCCAGGCTCAAGACCAGCCTGGGCAAAATAGTGAGACCTCATCTCTACTAAAAATAAAGAGAAATTAGCCAGTGGAGTGGCATGCACCTGTAGTCTCAGCCACTCAGGCAGCTAAGGCAGGAGGATCGTTTGAGCCTAGGAGGTGGAGGCTGCAGTGAGCCATGATTGTGCTACTGCACTCCAGCCTGGGCTAACAGAGTGAGACCCTCTTTTAAACAAAAAAGTAATTGTGATAAATTGTTTTGTAGCTTTTTAAAGCCTGAACTTATTTAGGAGTCACCTGGGCCATGCATTCTGAACTTCTAAAAGCGTCACTTTCTTAGTATTGTCCACCCATGATAACCTGGAGTAAAGCATTTAATTTTTCTGCATATCTGTTTCCTGACATATAAAGCAGTGATTAAATGTTTTTTTTTTTTTTTTTTTTTTCTTATGAGAGATGTTTTGTGAATAATTTTTCTTTTTTTAAGATGAAGTTTCCCTCTTGTTGCCCAGGCTGGAGTGCAGTGGCACGATCTCGGCTCACTTGCAACCTCTGCTTCCCAGGTTCAAGTGATTCTCTTGCCTCAGCTTGCCGAGTAGCTGGGATTACAGGTGTCTACCACCATGTTTGGCTAATTTTTGTATTTCTAGTAGCAACAGAGTTTTGCCATGTTGGCCTGGCTGGTCTTGAACTCCTGACCTCAGGTGATCCACCCGCCTTGGCCTCCCAAAGTGCTGGGATTATAGGCGTGGGCCTACCGCACCCAACCTGAATAAATTTTTAGTGTAATTAATTACTGCAAATTAACAGAAGAGATTCAGGCTTGGTCTAAATTGCCTTCTCATTTATAGCAAGTTGCTTGGTACTGTGCAGTTTGAGAAAATAAATTGAAACTCTTTTCTCATTGTAACAGTGTACAAAGGGAAATTATACTAAGGGCTATTTGCCTTGTTTTATAAAAATGATTACAAATAATCAAATATAAATGCAATACAGAGTCCCAATAACTTGAATTGTTGAACAAGAAAATACAGTAATAGTCTGAAATCATATTTGACTTCTGGTGACAGAATAGTGAAAGTTTCTGTTCATGTTCTTATGTTTGTGATTGCCACGTTATTTTTATTGTAACTAAAGAAAGATGAATAAGTGAATGTTTTCCCTGTTTGGGAATCAGGCTTTTTAAAGGAACGTATCTTTTAGGTATCTTTGAGGAGGCTTGTAGAAGTCTCAGGGATAGTGGATAACCTTTTTGAGAAACTGAACAGGAAGATGCTGATTGTCCCATTACTATTTTTCTTACTGCCCAAGCAGTGGTTACTACGTAGGGATTCTTAATGTGGGGGTCTGTGGATCTACATGGGTGGGCCTGGAGGGAGGGGGGTTCTTGAATTCTCTCAACTATATGGAAAATATGTTTATTTACATCGTCAGGTCTCTGGTAAGAGGAATCTGTAGTTTTCATCAGATTCTTAAGGGGGTCCTTGATCCAAAAAGGGACTGGATTGTCAGTCGTATAAAACTGGGATAATTATGGTACAGAATTCATGAGTCACGATTTGTTAACTGCCTGGTACCGTAGAAATCTTGGCCTACATTTTTGAAACTGAAAGTCTCAGTTTTCCTGTGCTGTCATCGTCGGCTCCCATACTGAGGTTTCATAAGGTTTGCCTGCTTTAAAATGGGTGTACTACAATGGATTCCTTTAGGTAGTTGTATTGGGGGCAAGACAAAAGAAGGAATAGAGAATGTGTGCATGTTTAAACATTTCTTGACTTTTGACTTTCTGTTAATCTTTGATCATAGTGGGGATAGAGAGCTTACATCAAATGGCCTGAACAATAAAGAGAATTTATTAATGCAGTAACAGAAAGGTTCAGTGGTATTTCTAGCTTCAAGAGCCAGTGTTGCTCTCAGGAACCCCTTAACTTCAGCTCTCCCCTTGCAGTAGAGTGGCAGTGTAGTTTCTCAGCAAAGAACTGTCCCACTCGGCCCCCAGAAGAAAATGCTCTGATAGCTTCTCTTTCCTAGAAATCTCAGCAAATGGCTCTGATGGAATTATGTATGTGCCAGTCCCTGAAACCACCACCCTGTGGACTGAAGTTCCCTGGTATGTTGGTCAGCACTAGCTGGTAGTGGAGTTCTATAAGCCACATAAATGAAAATGGATAATGGGTACATTTCTTTTAAATTTTTGCATCATTTTCTTCTAAAGTACTAAATCTGGTAGGAAATCAGCTGCTAATTCTGTGATTTTTAGTATTAATAATGTTTTTTTCTTAATATAAAAATTGGAGGCATAAGACATTTTCTATCTTAAAAAACAAAATATGAGCCCCGTGTGGTGGCTCACACCGGTAATCCTAGCACTCTGGGAGGCCGAGGTGGGCGGATCACGAGGTCAGGAGATCGAGACTGTCCTGGCTAGAATGGTGAAACCTTGTCTCTACTAAAAACACAAAAAAATTAGCTGGGCGTGGTGGCAGGCGCCTGTTGTCCCAGCTACTCGAAAGGCTGAGGCAGGAGAATCGCTTGAACCTGGGAGGCGGAGGTTGTGGTGAGCTGAGATCATGCTATTGCATTCTGACCTGGGCAACAAGAGCAAAACACTGTCTTAAAAAAAAAAAAAAAAAAAAAAAAGGAAAAACTCATTTTTTTTTTTTTTTTTTTTTGAGAACCTCAATAGACTCTCTTCATTCTTGGATTAGTGGTGTCCATGGCTCTTTATAGAAAATGTATTTCCTTGCCTGAATCTGCTTTTTCACTGTTTTACTGGCATTTTTTCCATCTATGTCCAGTACAAAGCAGTAGAAAAGGCTTATTTTCTGATATTAGAATGCTTGAATTAAAATCGTTACTCCATTACTTACTGGTTGTACAGTCTTAATTGTTGAAGCTCTTTGAGCCTTTGTTTTTCTCATTGTAAAGTTAAAATACGGTAATGCACTAAAGGGCTTGGTACATGCGTGGTGCTAGTTGCTATTTATAGTAGTCAAATAATGCAAATCTCATGATTTCAAGTAAAATTATTGTAATGTGTAAAATAACTTAATTACAGGCATTCGTGAATGGTCCCATGACTAATTACTATGCCTATAGAATGAATCCGTTAATTGAAATTTTGCATAGACTCTCTTGGGTGGGATTCCACACGTTAGATTGACATTTTAGTCAAAAAAAACCCCAAGAACGTTATTAAGTTGACGGAGATAGCATATGGTACATTAATATTACTAATAACCATTACTTGTGTTACTGAATTAGATTCTGAAAATATCAAGAGAGAAATTAGCTTAAAGCACTGAATTGCCAAGTCTGCCTCAGTGTAAGTACACAGTGCGTCTTTAATTGATTTTATTCCTCTGGTGTCTTTATTCGGTTTATACTGGGGCTCACTTTTCATAATATTATGATAGGAATGAATAAAAATGAATATATTCATTTACTTTCTATGGTAAATAGTTCTGATTAGAATCATTCATCAGCCACAGTTTGGATCCAATGAGGTAAAGACTGAAACTTGGTGAAAGTTTATTTTGTGGTTTTTGGTTTTCTTGCACTTCCCAGTGTAATCCTTTTTGAGTTCTTCAGGATTTTTTTAACCTGGGTTAATAGAGTGCCTGAAACATTTCTGCATTTGAGAATTCAAGTCAGAGTAAACATTGCCAACTGCAAGGAAACAGCAATGGAGCTGAAGTGACTGGGCTTTGAAAGAAAACTTGACCAGGAGCCTGTGATAATGTAGAACACCAGCTGTGGAAGTGGATGTAGAGAGAGAATCCTGTCAGATTTAGGGAATTCATTCCTATAACTAACCTAATGGTATAGATTGTTAAACACTTAATGAGGTCCAAATGTAAACTTGTTTCCCTGAAAATGCTGACAAGTAAACAAGGAATGATCAATGTCTAATCATTTGGATATATCCCAGCTTCCAATGAGGGGGTAGACCAGATGACTTCACATGGGTTAGTGGCTAGTTCCATCTTTCTTTGTCTTTTTTTTTTTTTTTTTTTTTTTTGAGATAGGGTCTCTGCCACCCAGGCTGGAGTGCAGTGGCACTATCTCAGTTACTGCAACCTCCGCCTCCTGGGTTCAAGCAATGCTCCTGCCTCACCCTCCCATGTAGCTGGGACTACAGACATACACCACCATGCCTGGCTAATTTTTGTATTTTTAGACAAGATTGGGCACGTTCAGGGTCGTATGGCCATATTTTTGTATTTTTAGTAGAGACAGGGTTTTACCATGTTGACCAGGCTGATCTCGAACTCCTGACCTCAAGTGATCTGCCTGTCTTGGCCTCCGAAAGGGCTGGGATTACAGGTGTGAGCCACCACGCCCAGCAGTTCTATCCTACTTTCTAATGAAATTCATCACTTCAGAATTTATTGTCTACTCTGTCCCTAACTGTTAAAAACTAAGAAGGTGCATAAAGACAGCAACATATGTTAAGTGCCAGGCATAATTATAAATATGGGGCCGGGCGCGGTGGCTCAAGCCTGTAATCCCAGCACTTTGGGAGGCCGAGGCGGGTGGATCACAAGGTCAAGAAGATCGAGACCATCCTGGTCAACACGGTGAAACCCCGTCTCTACTAAAACTACAAAAAAATTAGCTGGGCATGGTGGCGCGTGTCTGTAGTCCCAGCTACTCAGGAGGCTGAGGCAGGGGAATTGCCTGAACTCAGGAGGCGGAGGTTGCGGTGAGCCGAGATCGCGCCATTGCACTCCAGCCTGGGTAACAAGAGCGAAACTCCGTCTCAAAAAAAAAAAAAAAAAATTATAAATATGTGTATTAACACATTTAATAGTCATAATACTTTTAGTTAGGTGCCATTATATTACCCATTTTTGGATTTTTTTTTTTTTTACTTATTTACATTTATTATTATTGTTTTTAAAGACAGGGTTTCACCATATTGGTCAGGCTGGTCTCAAACTCCCGACCTCAGGTGATCCGCCTGCCTCAGCCTCCCAAACTGCTGGGATTACAGGGATAAGCCACCATGCCCAGCTTTTAGATGCAAAATTTAAGGATCAGAGTAGTTAAGCAATTTGCATAATGTTATGTAGCAAGCAGATGGTTATGACAAGATTGGAATTTAGGCTCAATCACTGAGGTGGTTCATGTCAGTCTGCTGTCTTGTGAGCTAGATCTGCCATAACAATGTACCAAAGTCTTCATGGCTTAAACAGAAATTTTCTCACAGTTCTAGAGGCTGGGAGTCTGGGATTAGAGCGCCACTGTGGTCAGTTTTTGGTGAGGGCACTCTTCCTGGCTTGCAAATGACCACTGTCTCTCTGTATTTTCACTTGATGGAAGGAGAGAATGTGTACATGACAGTGTGTGAACTCCCCTGTTTCTGCTTATGAGGGAACTAATCTCCTCAGGAGGGCCCCACCCTCCTGACCTCATCCAATCCCAGTGACCTTCCAAAGGCCCCATCTCTCCAGACCATCATACTGGGGGTTAGAGCTTGAACATATACATTTGGGAGGACACAGTTCAGTTCATAGCATATAGTTATAGATAAAAGCATGAACAGATACAATAAGAATAGTATAAATATTTTATTTGCTAATGGATTGGGAGATTGTGAATTTTATTTTATAATCTATATTGTCTCATTTCTATTAGTTTTGTTTTATTCACTTGAAAATCCTCCTAATATCTCCACAGATAGAAAAGTGACCTGGATATGACAATGAGTTAATGGAAGGAAAACATTTCATAAATAGTGCTGTAAAGTTAATTTCTTTTCCTGACATGCATATGTAGCAGTAATAACTTCATTTTGTGTAGCTGTAGCAATTTACAGTTAACAAAACACCGTATCTCACTTTCTTACAAGAGTCATATGAAAACATCCATTTTATGGATGAGGAAACTGATGTGCAGAGTCAGCCTGTACTTCCATTACTCTGTCCCACTACTCAGTTAAGCTTTCTGCCAAGTAGCACAGCTGAATTTTCTTCTGTGTTCATAAGGAAAACGGATGAGGTAGTAAAGAAAATAATTTTACAAAAAGTAGACTTTTTAGAAAAACAAACAAAAACAAGCATTTGGGGTCAATTGGCTTGAAGGAATATGGAGGAAGATCCTGGCAGAAGTCATTTAAATAGTAGATGTGAGTCCTCACTTAGTCAGTGTTAGAATTCCTCAATTCAAAGATACCTGGTCTGGGCCCATTTGGCCAGCAGCCTTAGCCGAAAGTAAGACTGCCATTTATCGTACTTTATTTTTTCGATGAATCTGCTGTGGAAATGGAAGCTGCCACCCTGAGTCAGATTGGTGTAGTCTGGTGGTATAGTATGTTTCTCGGCCTCTCGGGTCCTCAGGTTGTCTTAAAATCATGGTAATATGTATTGGTGGCACCACACCAAACTTTTTGTGAGGATGAAATAACACAAATGTTAAGCTGCTTTGAAAGATTTTAAATTACAAGCTGACAGAGCATTATCCCAACTGCTGTAATGTCCTGGGCCTACAATGCCTTATAAATACAGTAACTTAGTTTGAACTGAAACTGCAGCTTCCATATTAAAGAGACAGAATCACAAAATGCATGACTAAAAAACTATTATCTAGGAATATGTTACACAGGAAATTTACCTAGTTGAATCATGTTCATGAAATATTTGCAAATATTTTTAAGGTTATGATTAGCATTTCATCTTGAGTAATTATCCTGAAATATTTATTCCTTAAATTACTGCCTTTTAAAATTTGGTGTATTTAAATATTCTGAAAGTTTATAAAGATTTATAAATTAAGAAAATCCTTTGGGTATAATAGAACTCTTCTAATTCTGGAAGGTGCTGTCTTGCATTTGAAAATTTAGTGTTTTACTGAGAACTAATTCATTGGTAGGGCAAGGTATTCTCATTTTAAGGCATTTGAGGGATCTCTTATGTTCAGGATAGGATATGGAAGATGAAGATTTTATTTTTTTAGTTTTATTTATTTTTCTTTTTTTTGTTTTCTTTTTTCTTTTGTTCTTTAAGATAAAGAACAAAAGAAAAGAGAGACTTTAATTAAAGAGAGAGACATCAAATAGTAAACCTGATTTTCAAAAATCTTGATAATATTTCATGTAAATTTAGAGAAAAGCTGCTTCTGGATGAAAATGTTAGACACCAATGAATCCCCAAAAATCATTCAACCGTTTATGGGCCTGTGACCTCTAGTTACTTATAGTGCGCTAGTTCCTGTGCGTGTCAATATCTTATGTACTTTTCCTTTTTAAACAACTGCCTGAACTTGTTTATCTTTGAAATTGTCTTTTGTTTATTCATTAACAGTTTAATGAACACAGTATCCAAAAGACTAACATGCTTAATGAGAATGCTTCTTACTGAGCAGATCATTCATCTTCAATTTCAGGTTCATATGGAGCCTAAAGATCACCTGAAAGGTGTCCTGTAAACTGTTCACACAAAAGACTAACTTTGGGAAGCTGAATGTTGCCTTTTTTTTTTTTTCTTTTTTGACGGAGTCTTGCTCTGTTGCCAGGCTGGAGTGCGGTGGCGCGATCTTGGCTCACTGCAACCTTCGCCTACCAGGTTCAAGCGATTCCCCTGTCTCAGCCTCCCGAGTAGCTGAGACTACAGGCCTGAGCCACCATGCTCCGCTAATTTTTTCTATTTTAGTAGAGATGGGGTTTCATCATGTTGGCCAGGATGGTCTCAGTCTCCTGACCTTGTGATACACCCGCCTCAGCCACCCAAAGTGCTGGGATTACAGATGTGAGCCACCGAGCCTGGCCAGTGTTGCCTTTTAATAAGTATGTCAACCAATTTAAAAAAATCAAGAACTGTGTTATTAGAGTTAATAAGCAGTCGTAAGTTGTCTTAACTAATTGGAGCAAAACATTGACCGTATATGTGCTAAAAAAGTAAGCAATGTTTACCTGAAGATATTTCACATGAAATGGGAATGAAGAGGTGATATTTCAGGCAGGTTTTTGAGGCTAATACTAATGTCTGCATTGCTGAAGCAAACTTGGATCAGAAGTTTTATTCCATGCTCTCTAAATAGTAATTCTTTTCCAATTTCATCTAAGGAAAATGTTTGAGATAAAGACAGAAGAAAATATGTCAGAATTATTCTTAACTTTATTTATGGAGATGTGGTCTTGCTTTGTCACCCAGGCTGGAGTGCAATGGCACAGTTACAGGTCACTGCAGCCTGGAACTCCCAGGCTCAAGCATTCCTCTTGCCTCAGCCACCTGATTAAAGCTAGGAGTATAGGTATATGGCAACATGCCCAGCTAATTAAAAATTATTCATTTATTTTTTTGGTATTTTTAGTAGAGACAAGGTTTCACCATGTTGGCCAGGCTGATCTCAAACTCCTGATCTCAAGTGATTCACCCACTCCAGCCTCCCAAAGTGCTGGGATTACAGGCTTGAGCCACTACGCTGGCCTTTTTTTTTTTTTTTTTTTTGGTCAAGGAGTCATCTTGCTATGTTGCCCAGGCTAGTCTCAAATTTCTGACCTCAAGTGATCCTCCCAGTTCAGACTCTGAAAGCACTGGAATTGCAGGCATGAGTGACTGTGCCTAGCTTTAACTTTTAAAAATAGGGAGAAGATACAGCCTTTAAGGACATGCTCTGGAAAGAGAGAGAGAGAGAGAGAGAGAGAGAGAAGGGAGGGAGGAGGGAGGGAGGGAGGGAAGAAGGGAGGGAGAAAGGGAGGAAGGGTCTCACTATGTTGCCCAGGCTGGTGTCAAACTCCTGGGATCAAGCGATCCTTGGCCTTGTGAGTAGCTGGAACTATAGGCATGTGTCACCATATCTGGTCTTGCTACTTTCTGAGTTCACATAATAATAAAATAGGATGGGCATGATAGCTCATGCCTGTAATCTCAGAACTTTGGGAGGCTGAGGTGGGAGAATCTCTTGATCCTAGAAGGTCCAGGCTTCAGTGAGCCCTGATGGCACCACTCCAACCTGGGCAACAAAGTGAGACCCTGTCTCATAAAAAAGAAAAAAACCCACAAAAAACACAAAGTAAGATAGTGAAAGTGGAGGGTGGGATATGAGGAAACCAAAATGAGCTCTTTGAAAGAATAGAGCTGGGACCCTAGAGACTTCGGTTCTAGTTTTAACCCAATTACTAACTAGCATCCTTGGATTCACACTTAACCAGTCTGGGTCTTAATTTCCTTAGAAGCAAACAGTGGGACTAGCATATCTTCAAAATCCCTTCCAAATTCTTGATTCTCTATTGCTGCATGGTAAACTATTCTAGAGTTTAGAGAATTAAGGCAACAACCCTTTTATTATATCTCATAGTTTTTGCACAGAGATTCAGCCAAGGCTCAACTGAGTGGTGTTCAGGTGGCAGACAGTCTCATTCAAGATGGCACCTGGCATGTTTCTCTGACTTTGGTGAGGATTTGAAAGGCTGGGTTCAGATGGGGCTGTAGATCGGAGTGCCTACTTGTGATACCTCCATCATGGTAGCCCCTGTAGTGGGACTTACTACAGGGCCCACATACTAACATTCCAGTGGACAAGAAGAAGATGCATGGTTTTAGAAAACTTAGCCTTCCAAGTTGCAAGTACCTTTCTCATCATGCACCCTTGGAAGAGGCAGGCAAAAGGCTGCCTAGATTCAGTGGGAGGGACCATAGCCTCCATCATCTAATGAGAGGAGTTTTAAAGGCTATGGTTTAAAGTTGATATAATCCTATTCACTGTGTGTGGTAGACTTTGTTAAATTGTTGTAAAACTTACTGTTTTAAACTTAGCCTTCTTGAACCCTTGACTAGTTGAAAAGCGAGCCTTCTGCCCTCTGAGAGAATGTTGATGATCAAAAGTAACACCCTATATTTCTTCTTCCGTGTTCGTTCTCATGATTCAGTATTTGCATATAGACATTTTACTTGTTGAGCTAACATCTCATGGCTCTTCAGTCACTTCTTAGGCTTTTTAAATTGTTATTTAATATAAAGAATACTGTGATCTTGCAAAGTAGAGTTTGAGAACATCTTCCATGGGTTTAACATAGAAAGAAGGACACAGGATGTTTTCAGCCTTTTCATTTCCAGTAGTTATTTGGCATAAAGAAGCTCATGATAGTGCCAGCTTCACCTGTCAGAACACACCGTCACAAAAAAAAAAAAAAAAAAAAAAAAAAAGAAAGGCTGGGCGCGGTGGCTCAAGCCTGTAATCCCAGCACTTTGGGAGGCCGAGGCGGGTGGATCACGAGGTCAAGAAATCGAGACCATCCTGGTCAACATGGTGAAACCCCGTCTCTACTAAAACTACAAAAAATCAGCTGGGCATGGTGGCACGTGCCTGTAATCCCAGCTACTCAGGAGGCTGAAGCAGGGGAATTGCCTGAACCCAGGAGGCGGAGGTTGCGGTGAGCCGAGATGCCCCATTGCGCTCCAGCCTGGGTAACAAGAGCGAAACTCCGTCTCAAAAAAAAAAAAAAAAAAAAAAAAACAAAAAAAAACTTAGCAATTGGAAAATAGCAATTTATGATTAAACAACCAAACTGCCTGATTTGATCCTTTTTTGTTTCCATAAAGTGAGATCCTTTGAACTATCTCTCCTGGAGACCTGTATTTATCCTCAGTATAACAGGTGGTGGTATAAAGGGTTGAAATAAATTATTTAAGCAAATATTACAGGAAAGTGGCCAGAAAACTCCAAATGCAAACATATCTGCATCTTCAAAGAAGCATAATCATTTTTTTAAAGTCTAGGTGATTTTTTGTTTTTGTTTTTTAACTACTGTTTTTACCAGCTACTGTTTGTAAGAAATAATGTATCTCTGTTGTTTCTTAGGACACATGCTAAAAGTTGGCTGACAATCAGTGTTCTCATTAAATACTCATTTCACCCCTGTGAAGGAGTTTTGTTACCCGAGGCCCGTAAAGCATTGTATTATTGGAGCAGAGCACCTTTCCACTGAGCCAAAACAGATCTCACATTTTTTTAAGGCTCAAAGTTAAAAGTATGAAGGTATTAGGGAGAACAGCATTTATTTTAATTTTTGTATTTTATTTCTTTACATTTTGTATATAACGGTTTTGGTCATCAACACACTTCAAGTCTAAATGTAAATATTGGCTCCAAGGGACAAATTATGCTAAGGATATATTCTCAATCTCTTTCTCTAAGTCAGCTTTAAAGATTTGTGGAAACCTTCACACAACAGGGAATTGTCATGGTTCCTGACTTATCTGGAGGTGGATATCTTTCTTTTGAGACTTCTTCAGGGAGAAAAATCATCACTGAATTTTTCTTGCTTATTCTCTCTAGATGCTAACATAACATTGTTTTATTAAGAGCTTATCATGTCTGCGTTTTAAACTGTCCACCTTTGTTCTGCTGAGAATTTGTGTTAATAAATCATGATCCTTGCAGGGAGCAGGGAACACTCGGTAATTCAGGCTATTTAATATCGTGTTTGTTTAATTGTGTAAGTATTACATTGTCACTGAAAGAAAATGAGAATATACAGAGAAAATAATGACAGCACCTAATAATGTCTAAAGTCTGTGGGAATCCAGAGCTTGTTTTTCTCATCTCCCTCTAGGCCCCCTGCCACTGATCCAGTTGCAGAGAAGAGAAAATGCAGTTCAAAAATCTTAAATGTATAAAGTCATTCATTGTTTTAAATAGTTTATGAGAGGCGTGTTGATGCCATTGATAACAATGAAATATAAATTCAGGGTCTAGGGAAGAAGTGCAGGATCTGAAAATTTTAAATATTATCTCTAAATCTGCACATAACGGTAAACTAGAAGATACATGCAAACATTAAGAACCTGGGTTCAAATGAACCACCTCTTACAACAAGGATTTAAGGCCTCTAAACGTGAAAATGTGTAATTAAGATGTTCCATTGACATTACATGAATGTGCAAGTGACTTTGAGTCAGTTATTATTTTGGTTGTAGGTGATCACCATTATCATAGTTCACTATCTGTAAAATGAGGAGTTTAGGCTTAGATTACATCTGAGATTCTTCCCAGCTTGCTGATTTCGTGATTGTATATTAATAACCCCTATAATGAGCCTGGAAGTGTTTGGTTTATGCTTTAGGTTTACGATAGCTCTTCAGAACTCTCCATGTAATAATTCACCATTCACCAAGAAAGTTCGCCATTCTTACAAATGAGGAGGTTGATGGAAGCTGGATGGTACAGAGAGAAGACAGTAGAGATAGATGATGAATTTAGTTGGAGGGCCAAGGGAAGATTACTCAAGGATTCTGAAACTTAACTTTGGAACCCAGTTGTTTATACCTCCTGAAGGTGGGCCAAGGAATAGTGGGAGAGGAGGGTGGGGATAGTGTGGATGGTCGCTGCCTGGGGAGGCAGTATCTGCCAGATCTATGACTTTGGCCCAGTGAAGATAATTTTTCAAAACAGAAACAAAGTCCGGTTTTCTGTCTCCCGGAAGACAAGACTGCAGAGAACTGGACAGTTTGTTGAAGGCTTCATAAATACTAACAATCACTTGTACTTAGGGGACCAACTCTGTCACTTTTTTTTTATTTTTTTTTTTGAGATGGAGTTTCACTCATGTTACCCAGGCTGGAGCGCAATGGCGTGATCTCGGCTCACTGCAACCTCCGCCTCCTGGGTTCAGGCAATTCTCCTGCCTCAGCCTCCTGGGTAGCTGGGATTACAGGCATACGCCACCATGCCCAGCTAATTTTTTGTATTTTAGTAGAGACGGGGTTTCACCATGTTGACCAGGATGGTCTCAATCTCTTGACCTCGTGATCCACCCGCCTCGGCCTCCCAAAGTGCTGGGATTACAGGCTTGAGCCACCGCGCCCGGCCAACTCTGTCACATTTTAAGTTTGTTTGGAAGATCATTTAAGTACAGTTTAGTTTTGGTAATTTGGTTGGATTTTTAAAAATTTGGCTAATGAAATGTTTATCATACTTTGGAGTGAACATAAATTGGTGACAATAAACTTTTTCATTAGGTAGATACTTATGATTAAATGGATTCTGAAAATTTCCTAGGATTACAAATATGTAAGATTATACCTAGTTTATTAAAAATGAAGTAGAAGTATGCATTATGGCTAAGTTCCATAAACAGACAGGCTCAGCATATTTGAATGAATAAAAGCAGAATTTCCTGGCTCTATTATTTTATTTTATACCTTTATTTGAATGTCAAGACATAAAAAAATTACATTTTTAAATAACCCTCATCAAGCTTTGCTTCAAAATTTTTACTCATATTTTATGATTGAGAATAAGCTAGTTTTTAACTTAAACTTTCCATATGTATCTCTTACATTATAAATGCTAAAAAAAAATTGTTACCCTAATTTTGCATGTCTAGATTATCAAATTGAACACAACTTTATTTCTGTTTACTAGAATGCTCTTAATTTTTTAGCACCTTGTTTTCTATCATTTGTTGATTTATACTTTCCCCTTCCTTTTTATTCTGATATTAAGTATTTAACATATTGGTTAATCTTGGTTACTTTTGATTGCTTAGATTAGGCATCATTAGAGCATTCTCCCTCTGCCTTGGAATTTTTTTCTTCAATATAAGCAGGAGTGTTGCTGGAGGACATCGTAGTGGACATTACTCTTTGGATATTATTCCCAAAGGAAACATCATGAAATCATAGGATTCTTATCTCACCAAGAATCATCCCAAAGCCATTTTTAAACAAAACTTTTTGCTCACTGAGAACCCTGGGAGTTACAACTAGTAGACTGTAACAGAGTTAATACAACAACCTTAGAGTACATATTTTAGTGGCAGTGGTTGTTAAGAGGGGAAACTGTGACTCCATTAGCTCCTCCTGGATGGATCATACATCTTCATCTAGCCCCAGGTTTCTCCCATGATCTTTTTTTTTTTTTTCTTTTTTTGAGATGGAATCTCCCCCATTCACACAGACTGGAGTGCAGTGGCAGGATCTTGGCTCACTGCAACCTCCACTTCCTGGGTTCAAGCAATTCTGCCTTAGCCTCTCTCCCGAGTAGCTGGAATTACAGGTGCGCACCACCACACCCAACTAATTTTTGTATTTTTAGTAGAGATGGGGTTTTGCCACAGTGGCCAAGCTGGTCTCGAACTCCTGATCTCAGGTGATCCACCCATCTCGGCCTCCCAAAGTGCTGGGGTTGCAGGTGTGAGCCACTATACCTGGTCTCTCCCTGTGATCTTGAAGTGACTGCATCTCTTCTTATCAGGATGTCATAAAATTGGACATGCACATGTGTATTCACAACACATGGTTATACACCGTTGACAAAGATGACAAAAGACGAAGAATTCATAGTATTTTTTCTTTCTTGGCCTCATCAAACACTGCCACAGCAATCATTTCAGATTCTGGTGCTTCCTGATGTTCTAAACCACATTTACGTAATGCAGTGCAGGTAATTTATTTTCATATCCATCTGTTTGTCATTGCATTGGTACCTTGGAAAGGTTAGTGTTTTCCATTTATTTGATTGTTACTACTGTTAATCATTACAAAATCTTATTATTGCTGCTCATATATAAATCAAGACAAATTTGATTTCTAGAAAAAAATTCATAGAGGAAACTTCTTATGCAAATTTAAGTAACTACAGAGAATATATATGGACACAAACTCTTGCTATTATAATCATATTGTGACCTCAGCCACCCTTTGTATAGCTGAAGTAATGACTGTTTGATATTTATTATAAAGCATATTCAATTCCTTGATTAACTGAACCTTTCATTCCCCTTTTTTGTTTCATGTAGCAGTGAAAATAGATTGTTCTATTATCATCCTTGCCAGGAAATTTATAAAATGTATAAAATTATTCATAAATGTATTTTAAACTGAAAATATATTAATGTATTATTGGGTGTACTGAGCAGAAAACATTTCTTTTCACATTTGAATGGCAAGCACATAATTATACATTCACTTCCTACTGAATATTAATCATCAATTCCATATGGCTGGTGGATAAAGCTCCAAGAGGCAGCTAGGAGATGCAAATTCTTGCCCTCATCATGGACTTTTTATGTGATTTTGTTTAATGTTTAAAGTCAACTGAGTGACCTTTGAATTAAAAAAAAAAAACAAAAAAAAAAGCAAAAAAAAAACTTTCTTTCCAGGAAGTCCAGGGGCAGTATAGGCTCAGGATTGAGTTATTATACTTTCTGTTCTTCTTTTGGCACTTCCGCTGCTTCTGTCCAGCTTAAAACACTGTTTTAATTCAAGCTTCAACCTTGGCAGTCTTCTGTTCTCATATTGTTTGCATGTTTTCTGAGGGCAGTCTCATTCACACTTGCAGTTTCAGATCTGTTCCTAGAGCTTCACCATCTCCACCAGGATGCACCCCTCTGCCCAGCCTGGTCTCTTTGCTCATTGTTGTCCTCAATCAGCCTGTCCTGGGGCCATCCCAGCCTGATGTGCCACAGACTCTTCAGCACTCAGTAAGGCACTCAGCGTAGAGTAGGCACTTGGGATGATTTCAGTGATTTAGTTCACAGCTGAACTAGTTATTTCCTCCCCTACACCACAAAATGCATCCCTTCTGTGTCCTCTGTGAATGGCATCCCCAGTTCACCCACTCTCCCTGACTTCTTCTCTTTCCTCTACCACTTCACTTCCTGTTTCTGCTCCATGTCCTTTGAATTCTGCCTTCTGTGTTTCCCGAGGCTGTTCCCTGCCGTCCATACCACGCATCACTGCCGAGGTTCTAGGCTCTTGTGTCTCACGTGGACTGTGGCCATCTCTCTTAGTTTGTGTTTCAATCTCGTTTCCTCAAATCTGTCTTCCTTCATACTATTGCCAGATTTATCTGTCCAAAGCATATATCTGAATATGCCACCCTCCTAAACTTACAAGCCTTCAATGAAGAAAGCTGCAAACTTTGCCAAGATTATAAAAAGATTAAAATGAATGCCAAGAGTTTTATATGCTCTCTATATGGGAAAACAATATAGTAATGGGTTTTTTTTTTTCCAGGTTTATATTTAGGTGTATCACATTGCTTATCAAATTCCCAAGGTATTTTTCTGATAAAATTGGAAAAAGTAATTTATTTATAAGTTAAACACGTGCAATTAAGAAAAAAATGAAGTCTTCGAAGAAAACTTGGTGTGGAATCCCTCAGCTCTGCTATTAAATACATATTAATCAGCCATGTGGTGGTAGACACCCTTCCCCCAATTTGTCCTCCTTAAAATGGATTACAATGAATAATTGTGAATTATGAAGAATTATCTTGTGTATTCAGCATAGCGTCTACTACTAGTAAATACTGAATGAATTTAAGCAAAAGTAAATACAAACCAGTTACATACACGTGCATACATGTTAACATAGCACATAAGGATGAGAACAGTAATGATGGTTGTCTCCATATGATGGAGTTATGAGTTTGTCATCTTCTTGCCTTTTCTCCATTTTCTACAATAATCACATTACTTTTCTAAGTAGAAAAGGGAGGAAAAAAATCTTCCAGTGATTTCTTCCTCTGGGATATGTCCAAGCTCCATACACCTCATTTGGTGCCCTCTACCCTCATACTCTCCTTTACTTCTCTCTCCTCACCTCTTACACCTGCTTCCTGCCTTTCTGTTTAGTCACCATGAATCCGGAATTGCTACCTTCCCTGTACACTGTATTTCTGCTGCATGCCTTGCTGACCCCTCTGCCGATAATGTGCCCCCCCACCACCAATTTTTTCTAGTTTATTGCCACTTCTCCTCTAAGATTTTGTTTAAAAATCACTCACCAGGTTTGAGCATTTGGACACTTGTATTAAAATTAACTGATTTTGTGTTTGTTTCCTCCAAAGGAATGTTTTCCAACAGAATAGAGACTTTATACTAGGATCTGAAAATAAAAGATAATTAAGTTACAGCCCATTCCCTCAGGTTGCCAACAGTCTGATAAAGAAAGGGATGTGACTACATGAAGTAACAAATATTGTAGGATCTCTGATTCAAGTATCTGCAGAGGATGGTGGGGCAGGAAGTGAGTAATTCGCCTTTCTTGGGGGAAGGGTGGATTATGGTGTCGGGTTCATACAGTTTCCATTATTTTATTTAAGAGGTGATGCTTAAACTACTGGGGACAAGTGTTCCAGGCAGAAGCTTTGCATGGAACAAAGGCAGGATGTTGGAGGACAGTCCAACATTCAGAATGGTGAAGCATTAAGTGTGAGGTGGTGTCCCCATGGTGCTTGGCACATAGTACAAGCTCAAGGATTTTGAAGTAAACAGTATGCTTCCTCCTGGTTTCCATGTATAGGATTTGGGGTTTGTGTGTCCCTAGAAATTGTATGTAATATTTTGCATTTATGTGCTTTTGAAAGTTTTTCTATGGAGCGAGTCATTGCATTTCACTAGATTCTCTGAGAGGATTTCATGAACTATGGAAGGTTGAGAACCACTATTTTAACAAATATACCCTAGAAATGGATGAGGTGAGATGTAGAGGATAGAAGCTGATGTAAAGACAAATATCTTCAGCTACATTTGGCAGAGATACCCCTGGGCATTCACAGGGCAGGTACTCACCTGCTGGAGTGGCAGAGGGTCTGGTCACAGTGGGTACTTCTCATAATGGCTCTGCACACGCTTTTCCAGCTCCATTTAGCAAACAGGCTTATTCTTGCCTCTTCATTTGCTTCAACTAAGCCATTATAGTATTCCTTCTCTGATAGTCAAAGCAACTCTCCAGGGTAGGAAACATGATGGGGTTGAAAGACTGGAGAGAGAATGGAAACAGCATATGTTTTATTCTGAAAATAAAGTAAGAGTTGAATATATGAGGAGAGCAGGAAAGTATGTATAGCAACCAAAGCAAATCTGTGGCAATGGCATTAAATAGACTGCATTAAAAGGCTGCAACAGCACTAGCCCCCGACTGGCATTGTAGGGCAGCTCATTCATTCATTCCTCTGTGGGAAGTAAAGAGATATGTGAATTACCCATCTCCTCGAATCCTGCCCAGGCAGATTCAGTGTCCTTTGCCCTCTGTGCAGCTGTAATAACCTTGTATATACTTCTGTTCTAGAACATACTGTAGTGTGGCAGAATTGTTGATATTCTTTTCTTCCATAAGGCAGAAATGGTTGATTTTTGAATGCCTAGCTCTTAGTGCTGGCTCAGTACATGTTTACTGTGAGAATGAACTTGAGTTTTGTAGCCCAAAGGTGGTGAAATCAGTTTGTACAGTTCAGCCTGTACAAAGGTAACCTTAAACAGCTGAATATTTCCATTATCCTTACTTTTTCAATTCCTTTCCTCCTTTGCCCAGTGAGGCACTCAAATAAGAGCTAATCAAGGAAGGAAGCTGGCAGATCTTTTGTAAAGATAGGGGCTGCTCTTTTGAAGGGAGGGATTTGATGCAATGTTGAATCTGATGCAATCTCAGACTCTATCAGCTTGCTGAACAACGTTGGCAAGTGCAAGACAAAGCAAAGGACGAAGGTTATGGGAGCAAATTGGAGGGCACTGTGGGTCACACTTGGATCTGCCTCAGGGGCACTGCACACTCTCATCAGTCAGAGACAACCTTCCAAAGCATAATAATTTATTGTATTTTTCAAAGCTCTCGGGGATGCATGAATTAGGTGCTAACCTTGTGCTATGCCAAGTCCTGCTTAGAGGGATTCAGAGGCCATCCAGTTAACATAATGTAGGGAGAGCTTGCAGAGAACCAAGAGAAACCACAGATATGTTTAAAGGAATGAAAGTTTTTATCATTTGTGTTTAGTTTTTTGTTTGTTTGTTTTTGTTTTTTTAAGAAACAAGGTGCAAATTGTCTTGCTTTGTTGCCCGGGCTAGAGTACAGTGGCGCCATCTTGGCTCACCGTAGCCTCTAACTCTTGGGCTCAGGCAATCCTCTTGCTTCTGCTTCTTGCGTAACTAGGACTGTATATGACTGGCTGGCTTTTTTATTTTTATTTATTTATTTTTTTTTGTAGAGATGGGAGTCTTGCTATGTTGCCCAAGCTGGCCTTGAACTCCTGGCCTTAAGTGATCCCCCATCCTTGGCTTCCTAAAGTTAGGATTATAGGCGTGAGCCACCATGCCAGGAATGAAAGGTTTGAAGAAGAAACTTAAGAGTGACATCAGGTTTCCAGGTATTCAAAGGACACAGAAAGTAGTTATTTTCCAATTACTGAGGAATGAAGAATAGGAAAAATGGGTTTGCATCTTATGAGGGCCTCTGTGGAGTGAAACTGGAAGAGGATTCAGAACATCTTTCCATTCTCCTATTATGTTAACTTCATTAGTTCTAGGTAGTGGGCCATTTTTAGCATTTCACTTGGCTATCCTAGATTGGACATTTGATCTAAAGAGAGGTTAGGAAGGAAATTAATGATATTGACTGGACAGCTGCTGTTAGTAGGCTCAGGATTTCCTCCAGCTCTAATTTGCCAACATCTTGTTTACCCAAGAGGGAGGCATTTTTATCCGCATTTATTTGTGAGACAACTGAGGCCAGGAACTCATGGTGGTAATGCATAAGTGGCAGTCCTAGCTCTGTTACTTCAGTCCTGAGTTTGTGTAACTCCAAAGGACTTGTTTGTAATTTATTTGTAAATTTGACGAGTTTAGTGTTTATTGAGGCCATTTGGATGTGTCGCTCTCTTTCAGCTGTTGCAGACAGGCTCATCACAGATTCCCGAAAGCCTTTCACCTATGAGAACAGCTGTGCATTTGAGCCAGTTGGTCACTTGTATGTCTAAAACCATCAGTTGCTGCTTCTCAGCCTGGGCAAAGCATACTTATGGTGCATCACATCTGAAAGGCATACTTTCTGGCATAGCAAAAGCTAAATAATTTCAATTTTAAAAGGTACAATTTTTACTTAAATGGCATGCTTTATGGACTATACAGTGAAGGCAAGCAGGAATGATATGCAGTATACAAGTATAATACATCAAGGATCATAGCAAGATGAATGATATTGATCCAGGTTTAACCTACTGACAAGTAAACCTTTCTATCCCTGGCTTCTGCTGCTTGATGTCTTTTTCTGATTAAAAATATTATATGTGAGCCATTGTAGGGAAATACAGAAAACTGCGAATAAAACCAAAATCACCCCAACACTACCCCTCAAAGATAAAACACCATAAATATTTTAGTGTGGTGCTTTCCCACCTTTAAAAAAAAATGCAATGTAGTTTTATATTGTTTAGACATATGGTATCCTGCCTTTTCACTTAACTTGCCTCATAAGCACTCCCTATGTTTAGTTTATCTCTTTTATTATGGTAAAGTATACATAATCTAAAATTAACCATTTTTAAGTGTACAATTCAGTAACATTACGCATATTCAGTGTTGTGCAATCACCACCACTATCCATTTCCAGAGCTTTTCATCATCAGTACTCCCTATGTTTAAGAAGCCTTCACAAACCACACTTAATGGCTGAATAACACTCCATCACATGAAATTTACTTAAAGGTATTTTCCAGAAGACATTCAACAGATATTTATTTTGCGTTCACTATAAGCTAGACTTTATGGCGAAAATAGTGAACAAAATGTGGTGTTTGTCCTTCAGGACCTGTTGGAGGAAATGGATAATTAGTAGGCAGGTTGAGTCCTATTGAGGGATAAGCAGAGAGTCTGTGGGATCATGTAGGAGGGGAAACTAATTTGAGGTATAATTTGCATAGTCATTCCTTGATTGTTGCTAGTCTAGCATGCATCAGATTTTTTAGCTATTGTAAATAATATTGAGAGATATTTGTAGGTATAAATATTTGTCTACATTTCACATTATTTTGTGAAGTTCTTGAGAAGTGAAATTACTGGGCCATACATTCTAACAGGGGCCAGGACAAGATTTCTTTTTTTATTTTTATTTTGAGAGACAGGGTCTTGCTCTGTCACCCAGTCTGGAATGCAGTGATGCAATCACTGCTACTTTGAATTCCTGGGCTCAAGTGATTGTCCCATGTCAGCCTTCTGAATCGCTGAGATTACAACCACCATGCCTGGCTTTTTTTTTTTTTAAAGAGATGAGATCTTATTTTGTTGCCTGGGTTGGTCTTAAGCTCCTGGCCTTAAGCATTCTTCTCACCTTGGCCTTCCAGAATGCTGGGACTGGCCTAAGATTTATAACACTAGTAATTGTTACCTGCTGTGCTATTCTTAAGGGTAGGAGCTGCACCAAGGATTTCCATTGCCTGTTTCGCCTTAAACCTCTCCTAACTTTATATAGATGTGTGTACAACTTGCCTCTGGCAGCATTACGTGAAGAATGGGGGCTGAGAAGTGAGTATATCCAACTGGGAAGGGCCAAGTCAGGTCAGAGACAAAGGGATTGTGGCTGAGGCTGAGGTTATGTGGTGGCTAATCCAGGTGTTGTACTCATTTCAGAGGCCTTGGTTGATAAATGCTTTAGGGCTGTGTTCACTGTGCGTATGGACAGTTTGACTCCCTTCTGTGAAATTTCATTCTTGTGAACTTGAAGTCACTGTGAAATAAAAGTAGCCTATTTTTTCCTCCTTAAAAGTATCTGTTCATCATCTAAACAAACTCCTAGTCTGTTATCAGAGCTGGAGGAGACCTTTGGCTTTCATATCATTTTCCCTGTTGAAACTACAGGTAAAGATTCTAAGACTCAGAAAAGTTAAAGAACATTCAGAAGGAAACTTAGGAAACCAGTTCGTTTAGATGTAAAGTGAGATTACAGCTCATGTCTCTTGATTTAGCTTCTGGTCACCCCATTACCTGCTTCATGTTGTCTTCAGGCTTTATTCTCTCCTTAAAGGAATTTTTTCTTTTTCCCACGTCTTAATTTTGCGCTCTACTCTTTCCTTCTAAGATGTTATTTGAGTGTTGAATACATGTATGTCTTGGCTAATGCCTGTCAACCAGAAATTATGCTAGTGAGTTTACATTTCTTATCCTCCTCCGTCCTTGGCTTACTAATTGGTTTGACTGCTTACTGCCCTTCATCTTGGCTTCTTTGTTTCTTGGAAAGTTTCTATTGACTTTGGCAAAAGTAATCAGTTATGTCTTATTTAGTCCCTTTGGATAACTTTTTTGGGGTTTGGCTTTTAGGAAGTAATACATTCACCATTGATTTAATTAGTAAGTATGGCAACCTGTTATGGACCAAAGAGTAAACTTTTAAAATAGACGATTAATATTGAAGGTAGGAACAGCACAGACATCGGATACATTAATTTTACCAGTGGTTAGTTGGTGAGACTTGACTCTGGATACCCAGGTATTTATGTAAATGCACAATCACTTTTTGGTGTATATTAAATTTCCCTTCTAAGATCAAATTTACAAACAAAAGTTAGCATGGTTTTGTATTAAACAGAGTGTTAATATCTGCAGTAGAACTTCATATCTATATCATGACAGTAAATATAAGACCTTGGGTCCCCTGATAATTAGAGAAAGGAACTTACAAAGCCAGCACACCAAATTTGGTCTGAGACTGTGAGCGCCAATACTAAGTGGTAATTGTGTGATTGAAAAATCCTGTAGCTTATATTCTCAGCGATTTCTGATAATCAGAGTTTCAGAAACAGTTCAGAGTTATCAGGCTCTTTCATTTATGAGTGAAGGGAGCAATTGCTCATTGACTGTAAGCCTTTTATGTTGGCAATTCCATCCTTAAATTTAAAAAGGCATTGGCATTTTCATTATGAAATGGTTTTCCTGGATTTATAGCTGAGACCATTAATTTAGTGTTTCAAAACTGATTGGCATTAGTCTGTATAGTTACTTCTATATAAAAGCAACTTAAAAGTTGATTTTGTAGTCTCAATTTTAAAGATCATTTCAGATATCTGTTCCTCCTGTGTTGGATCTACTATATTGAAATATGAAGCTATGGAGAACTAACGAATAAATATAGCACACTCCGTTCCCAAAAAGACAGATGGCCTTACCATTCTCTGTTCAAGGAACTTGAGGAGACCTTGAGGTGACATATAAATACTGGCTCTATACCTCACATTTGTCCTCTTGCTCATTTTCTTTTACATCTTACAGTGTGGAATAATAATAACAGTAAATTATAATGATAGCAATTATATCTTGAGTGCTTACTGTGGTAGTATGATGCCCATTTTACAGATTAGGAAGCTGAGACCTTACCCAGCTGATAGCCCAGTTAACCTTCCCCATTCTTGTTTCTCTACCACCTCCAGTCCATTCTGCATACCACTGCTGGTTCCATCTTGTGTTTTTTTCCTCCAGAAACACCTTCGTAGACTCTACACTGTGTAGGGATAAAGCCCAAACCTCAGTGTACCTACCGGTTGGTCCCAACTTTTTAAATCTTGTATCCTGCAACTTCCTTACAAAAATCCTGCAGTATAGACCTACGCTAACATGAGCATGCTGTGTGTTTATCCACCTGTTTCCCTGCTCCAGCTGGCAGATGCCTGCTATTTGCCAGGCACTGTTAGGATCTTAGGGACACAGTTCTCACCGTCAGAACCATATACTCAGGGGTAAGGTAGACCTGAACGTAAATAACTTCTCCTTAGCTTTTATTTCTAATTCCAGATTGGCTTAGACCCTCTATCCTTGGTGAAACTTTCCCTGGCCATTCAAGGCAAAAGTGATTCCACCTTCCTCTGAATGTCTGTAGCCTGAACTGACTGTACCATATTTATCTTTGGGTTATGATCTTTTCAGGTGTCTGCTTCTTAACCCACTTACAAATCTCTGCAAGTTAAAGACAAAGGTTTATAGGTTAAGCCTTTATAGGTTAAAGATTCTACAGGCAAAGTCTGTGGTTCTATGTCATTGATCTGTAAACTCCAGTTTTTAGAGTATTAATAAATTTGTAAAAATCTATAAAATTTCATAAAGAAGTTTTAGCCCTAGATCACCATACTTTAAAAAATTTATTGCATTGTGGTCTGAAACCGTATGTCTTAAAGTGTAAATGATTAAGTTGGCACATAAATGTGGGATATCATTTGTTTCTCCATACTTGTTTTGAACGCTGGTGCCAAGTCTTTAAAAAATCGAATTAATATTACTGTTACACTTTCCCTTTCATTAGTTATCAGCCTTTTAACTATAAGCCAAGCTTTAAAAAGTCACTAATAAAATATGTGAGGCTTAACCTGGGTAATACAGTGAGACCTCATCTCTACAAAAACCTTAAAAAATTAACTGAGCATGGTAGCGTGCACCTGTAGTTCAAGCTACTAGAGAGGCTGAGGCAGGAGGATTGCTTGAGACCAGGAGGTGGAGGTTGCCATGAGCCAAGGTTATGCCACTGCACTCCAGCCTGGGTGACAGAGCAAGACCCTGTTTCAAAAAAATATATTTGTATATATTTATATCTGAGGCTCTAGTTCTTTGAGTTATGGGGTTTAAAATGTCATCAAATTTAAGTGGCAGGAGCAGAAAGAGTCCTGAATGATGAGGTGGGAAACTCATTCAAGTCCCAGCTTGAGTCACTTAACAGGGTGAACATGATTTAGTCAGAAGCTTCATCAACTCCTGTTTCTTCACAAGGCAGATGAGGCCATCAGCATCACGGTGGACAATAGTGGGATTTTCACCTGTTGAAGACTCTTATGGGTGACTGTCTCCATGTTGTGCTAGTTCAATTGCATCCATCTATTTATCTGTTATATTAGTTTGCTGGGGCTGTCATGACAGAATACTTTAGACTGAACCTGTTAAACACTAGACATGTATTTTCTCACAGTTCTGGAGGTTAGGAAGTCCAAGGTCAAGGTATCAATACATTCCTTTCTTCTGAGTCTTGCCAACGGCCATCTTTTTTGTGTCCTCACATGGTCTTTCCTCTGCATGCGTGCATTCTGGTATCTTTCTGTGTCCAAATTTCTTCCTCTTTTAAGGACACCAGTCTGATTGGATTAGGGCACACTCTCACAGTCTCATTTTCTGCTTAATCACCTCTTTAATGACCCTGTCTTTTCCAAATCCAGTCACATTTTGAGGTATGGGGGTTAGGGCTTCCACATCTGATTTTTGGGGAGCTATGATCCTATAATACCTATTTAGAATGGCACTTATGAGCCAGGCGTGGTGGCTCATGCCTGTAATCCCGGCACTTTGGGAGGCTAAGGTGAGTGGATCACATGAGGTTAGGAGTTTGAGACCAGCCTGGCTAAAGTGGTGAAACCCATTTCTACTAAAAATACAAAAATTACTCAGAAATTGTGGCAGGTGCCTTTAATCCCAGCTATTCGGGAGGCTGAGGCAGGAGAATCACTTGAACCCAGGAGGTGCAGAGGTTTCAGTAAGCTGAGATTGCACCACTGTACCCCAGTCTGGGCAACAGAGGGAGACTCCCATCTCAACAAAATAAAATAGCACTTACTTGTTTTAAATTATGTATGAAGAAACTAGCATAAAGAAGAAATCAAATAGTCCTCCACTTATGTAATGCCTATTATTAAAAGGGGAAGTGTGCAGGTGTATGAAAAGATAAGTCGACCCGTATTGAAGGGTATAAAAGAAAACTTAACACTGTCTCCCAGTGCTCTCCTAGGCAACTTCTTTAAAAACATTTACACAAATATTTGCTATACAAAGGCCAGGTGCAATTTTTAATGTATTAATGTGTCATAGGGAGTACAGATATCCCTACATCTGCACACAGATTTGGCTTTTAAATAACTACATAATATTCCATTGTGTATGTGCTTTAATTTACCTGATCACCTATTAATGGGCACGTAGATTGTTTCCAGGTTCCCCTACCACTCCATTACAAACAGTGGAGCTAGATTCCTTTTAAAAATCCAGGGCTGGGCACCTGGCTCATGCCTGTAATCCCAGCAATTTGGGAGGCCAAGGTGGGAAGATCACTTGAGGTTAGGAGTCTGAGACCAGCCTAGCCAACATGGTGAAACCCCATTTCTACAAAATACAAAAATTAGCTAGGTGTGGTGGTGCAGGCCTTTAATCCCAGCTACTCGAGAGGCTGAGGCAGGAGAATCGCTGGATCTGGGAGGCGGAGGTTGCAGTGAACCGAGATTGTGCCACTGCACTCCAGCCTGGGTGACAGAGTCTCAGAAATTAAATACATAAATAAATACATGCATACATAACCAAGATGAAATAATGAAGAGCTACCTAAGGGGAATAACTGGCCCCTGATCTTACTGAAGACAATCTTTTTCACCTTCCTGTTTATTGGCCTTTACATGAGTTGTTGTGAAAGGCATTTCATTCTTTCCTGTCCTCCAGTACCTGACCACATGCCAATACCTCTTCTTTCTGTATAATAGGAAGGGAAAGCATTAGGTCATAGTCCTCCCCAGGAAGAAAGGTCTGTCTGAATCATTAACAGGCATAGACTATTTTTAGTTAAGGAAAACAGTTTTTCTTGTAAGAATTGCTATTTCCGTGCTCAGGGCAGCACATGGATCCTTTCTGGCTGCATCTACCTATTGGCGAGGGGCCAGCTTTCTAATGGAATGTGAGCACTCTCACTGCTAATCAAGATTTACAGTGGAAACCAGGACGCCTGGCCGCTTATTGGATTTGCAGACCCTCCAAGCTAACAGCGGCAGCCCTGAGATTAAGTGCGGTGCAGAGGCTCGGTCCTTTTCCCAGACCCTCCCTTCTTCTCTGGGGCCAGCTTCTTAGCTACAGGTATCATCTAGCATTATTTTATAAGCTGTGCCATAGTGCAGATGTTCTTTTCTGAAGAATTACTTTCACTTCTGACTCATTTTGGAAAATGAGTCAGTCTATCAGAGGTATTCTTCATCTCTAGACCCCTGGAGAGTTCATTTTCACCTGGGATTTCTAACCGCATGCGGGCAGTGCCTTATTTACCCAGATGTGAGAAATAACAGCAATGAATAGTCGTCTTCTAAAGGAGCCCTTAATTCCCTGCAGAATCCAGTGTGAATGCCCAGAGGTAGCTTATGCCCTTATTAGTGTAAATATTTCTGAGGCTTTGGTTTTGTGATGCTTATGGACGTGCTGTGTGTATGGGCTTTGGTGCAGGAAAAACATAATTTAGCAACAGATTTAAAAGGTAGTCTGGAGTGTTTCTAATTACTGTTTGTTTAGTTCACCATTGCCTAATAAGTGGATTTAAGTAACCTCGGGGGTAGGGAATGTAATGTTCATATTACAGTCAACCATGCAAATCAAATTCTAACTAAGTATTGCAGAGAACACACCGTGGAGCCATTTCGTGGAAGTATTTCATTGAATTTTAAATTTAGAACTGAGAGCATTTTGGATTGGGCATTTTTCCCACCTGTCATGCATCAACATGAATGACACATCCATGTGTGGTACAGTACCATTTAAGATCTTTTGGTGGCCTTCAGGATTTAGCTTTCTTTTTAATTTGACATTATTTTCTTTTTAATTTTCCCATCTTTCATTGGCCATAATAGGGAACTGAAGTATTAAGAGAGCCTAGAACAGTGGTTGTCAATCTTGGTTGTAGCTTGGCGTCAGCCTGGGAACTTTAAAATTACTGATGCCTGAGGCCACCTCCAGAAATCTGATTTAATTATCAGGAATGCAGCCTACACTGGGATTTCTAAAAGCTCCCCAGAGGATGCTATTGTGCACCATGGGTTGTGAACCACAGACCTAAGATGTCAGGGCCTTGTGAGCTCATCTCATCCAGTGGTTCTCAGCCCTGGCTGCAGATTAGCATCATCTGGAGAGCTCGTGAAAGAAACACTGATGCCCCACCACCTGAAACTACCTTTCTAGAGTCTATTTAGAAGGCTCTCAGGTGATTTTGATGCACAGCAGGAGCTAAGATTAACTGACATGATCCTAGCCATTCCATATTATAGATAAGTAAAAATTAGAGCAGGAAGGGTCAAATGGCTTGCACAAGGTCAGGTCCTTGTCATAGAGGCAGGTCTGATGCCTCCTACTGCTCTGTCTGCAGCCTAACACCATCCCTTATATTGGCCTATTGTATTTATTGATGCCTCCTCATCCTTCAGGTGATGTCCCCGCCTCCAGGCCTTTTCTGACTCCTCACACTCACCTCCCATCCAGCCTGGGTAAGATCCCGTTCCTTTGTATTTGAATAGCATCCTTCCTTCCTTTTCCTCTCCAACTGTCAGTTCAGAAGAACAGGCCTGTGTCTTTCTTGTTGTTTCTGTAACAGTAGTGGGATTTCAGATAATATTTGTTGAATTGAAGTTTCCTAACTTTTTATTCCTCAGTCCACATGGATTGCTGAAAATAATCCATTCTTATATGCATGCTTCAGAAAACAACTTCAGAAAGCAAAACTTATTTTTATTTATTTATTTTTTGAGACAGAGTCTCACTCCATCACCCATGCTGGAGTGCAGTGGTGTGATCTCAGCTCACTGCAACTTCCACCTCCTGAGTAGCTGCAATTACAGGTGCATGTCACCATGCCCAGCTAATTTTTGTATTTTTAGTAGAGACGGGGTTTGCTATGTTGGCCAGGTTGGTCTCGAACTCCTGACCTCAAGTGATCCACCACCTCAGCCTCCCAGAGTGTTGGGATTACAGATGTGAGCCGCCATGCCCAGCCACATAAGTTATTTCTTACCTGTCTATGGCTTACTGTACTGTGGGCCAGGATCTTAAAAGCAGGAATAACTTCCCACCCTGCCTTCGGGGAGAGAGAGTTTTCGCAAAAAATGTTTGGCAAGGATACTTTGATGATAAAATAATGAAAACAAGATTTCAGTGACCTTACACATTACCCGAGGTACGTACAACACCCAGGGACCTTCGAATAACATACAAGTGTGTATGGCATAGCAAAAGGGAGTATGTGGCATTACCTAACAAGAAAAAGTGTGTGAAGTAAATGATGCTATTTTATAAAAATATATTTTAAGGACTGAATAATTATTTGGTGCAAAAGTAAATGGTGCTATTTAAAAAAATACATTTTAAGGACTGAATTATTGTTTGGTCCAAAAATAAAAGTAATTGCCATTACTTTTTTTTTTTTCTCTTTTACAAAATCAAGATTACCTGAAAGTCATTTGCCATTACTTTTAGTGGCAAAAAAACACAATTACTCTTACACCAATCTATAATATTTTAAAGTAGCCACATTCTGTTAGTGTAGCTGAATTAAATCCTTTGGCTTCTTTGGATTAATATGTTTGTCTTTTCAAATGATTTTTAAAAACTCTTCTCTTACTGCAGTTTACTTAGGATCATCCTTGGCCAGTGTTCTACTTTTACTGGAAACATATTTTCAGATTTGTACTATTTGTGTTTACCCTTGTAGCTGTACCAGAGACTTTTCTCTAAAAGCAAGATAATAGCTAGCATCTGCTTAGCCTGCTGGTGGCCAGGAGGCTCACTATCGAGATGCTGGAAAGTAATAATTTTCTTGGGTGGAAAATACATAGTTAAAATTTTTTGGAACTAAAACCGCAAACTGGGCTACGTTGTAGAGTAGACCCCGAGATGTTAAAGATGATGCAAACAGGACAGAATAATAACCTAAATGTGAAGATTCACTTTGAAATCTTAGTAAGACTTCATACTTCATGCATTATTTTCAAGAGCCTTCATGTTGGAGAGTAAGTGGTAATGTGGCAGTGTGGAAGTGTAGTCACTGTATATTATGGAAAACCTTCCTAAAACAAATATTCCCCAAACTTTCAAGAGAAAGCAAATAAATTTAGTTGGAGGTAAATATAAAACATTTTTATATTAAATAACTTTTATTGAGTAAAGATGCAAATTTTTTTGGTCACGATAAAATATGAAGATCTGAAGAACCACCTTTTCTCTTTTTTTTTTTTTTTTGCTGCTATGTAGGTGAAAAATTTAACAAAGAAAACCTATTGATGAGTAACCTATTTCTATCACACTAACTTCAGAGGCTCCACAGTGCATTATGGAAGTGAAGAGAAGGGACAGGAAAGAAAGAAGGGTTTTTTAAATACGTAAGGCTCCGTTTTTAGCGTTTTCATCTATGTCATGTCATCAAACCTTTATAACTTATAATTAGGACCTATTTACACCAGATTTTTACATTTACCTGTGTACTGGAGAGAGGACCCAAAATTTAAATTCAAGTATGTCTGATGTCCTTGTGTCTTTCTACTGAACATAGCCTTTCATGTCATAAGAGTAGATAATTCTCCAGAAGAGACGTTATTAACTCTGAGCGTTTACCATGCTGGTGGAAGAGGGCTGGCTTTAGCTTCCCTTAGAGTTTTTAATAAACACCATTAAGTTGACTAGAAAAACTGTTGGCAGCGTTATGGAAAAAAGGGAATCCTTGTAAACTGTTGGGAATATAAATTGCACAGCCATTGTGGAAAACAGTATGAAGATTCAAAAGAATCAAAAATAGAACTACCACATGATCCTGCAGTCCCACTTCTGAGTATATACCCAAAGGGAATGATCTCAGTATCTTGAAAAGACATCCACACTTTTGTGTTCATTGCAGTATTATTCACAATAGCCAGGATATACAACCTAGGTATCCATTGATGGATGAATGGATAAAGAAATTTTGGTGCATATATACAGCGGAATGTTATTCAGCCATGAAAATGAAGGAAATCCTGCCATTTGTGACAACATGGATGAACCTGGGGGCCATTATGCTAAGTGAAATAAGCCGCAGAAAGACAAATACTGTATGACCTCACTTACATGTGAAATCTAAAAAAGTCATAGAAGCAGAGAGTAGAACATTGATTGCCAGGGGCTTGGAGGTTGGGGAAAATGGGGAGATGTTGACCAAAGGGTACAGAGTTTAAGTTAAAGATGACTAGGTTCCAGGCATCTAATGCACAGTATGAGTGGTGATGGGATGTGTTCATTTGATAGTGGTAATTGTTACACGTTGTATATCAAATCACATTGTGCATCTTGAATATATTCAATCTTTGTCAATTAAATATTTTAAAATGGAAGAAAGGATGGCCAATTTTGATCAAAAGTCATACAGTGTCAGGTAGAATTTTGTGATCAGACTCTCAGAAACTACATATTTGATTTGGGCAAGGCAGCCAAGCAAACTGGTTGATAATTTGCTCTTTTTTTAGGTTGATTCCTAGGTTTGAGAATCCTGGCTTTCCTACCTACTAGCTGTATGGTTTTGGGCTAGTCACTTAATCTCTTTCTGCCTTAGTTTCCTCATCAGTAGAATGGGAATGATAATAACTTGACTGCTGTCGATTTTCCTCTTACGTGCTGTGAGCTAGAAAAATGTAGAAATTTGTAGAATGGTTCTGTTCTGCCCTAACAAATTGGGTTTTTTGCTATGAGCATTGGTCTGCTTCCTATTTAAGCCTACCCATTAGAGCCATTTCTTTTTCACAGGCACAGGGATCTCCTCTGTTGCTTCCTGGGAGAATCCTGAAGGAGGCTTGCCATGGGGCGAGTCATCCTTGGAAACAGAGGCATAGTGTTCTAAATGAACTGAGAGTTACTAAGTGGTCTGAATACACTTAGGGTAAGGAATGTTATCGCAAAGCATTGTTCATTCATCATGAGTCACAGAGGCTCCCAGAACTTTCTCATGGAGCTCATGCTTATCTCAGCAGCACTGGCCATAGCTGACCACTCCTTCCTTCCTGAAATTCTTTTTTTACTTGGCTTCGTGATGCTACTTTATCTTGATTCTGCTCACTGCTCACTTGTGCTTTCCCGATCTCTCCTGCTGGATCCTACTCTTCTGGCTCGTTCAGTTTGGAGCACCCAGGGATTAGTGCTCTGACTCTCTTCCCCATCTCCACATCTTAGGTGGTCTCATTTATTTGCAAGGCCCTGAATGCCATCTGTATGTGGATAACTTCCACATACTTATGTCTACTCCCTATCTCTCCTTTGCTTTACAGCTGTCTGCTTTACTTCTTCATTTGGTTATTTAGTAGATAAGTTGAACTTATTTCCAAAACCAAATTACTGATTTGTTTCATGAGCCTACACTTCCTCCATTGTTCTAACCTCTGCAGTGGTACCACCTAGTCACTCAGGCCCCAAAGCTGAAGTCATCCTTGATTCCTGACTTTCTGTGACACCTCATATTATCAAATTCAAGCACTCCTAATCTCCTGTGCCCACAACAAAATCTGAGCCTAGGCCACTACTAAGTTTTACAAGGACTCCTGTAATTGCTTCATGCTACCATTCATGTACCTCTTGGTCTGAGGTCACAGAACAGTCACAGTGATCCTTCTCTTTTACACCTTTATACTGTCTGTAGTGGCTTCTCTACAAACAGTATAAAATCCAAACCCTTGACCATGTACTGTAAGGCCTCTGCTACCCCTCCACCCTCTTCTCTTCCTGCTCTGCCTGTCTCTCACTGTGCTGTAGGCTACACCTGTCCCTTGACATGTCACCCCTTGCCTGGCCACTGTCCTTATCCTCCTGTCAACCCTCTCTCACCTCCTAACTCCTTTCTCATCTAGGATGCTTCGTGCTGCACTTCATTTAGTTTCACTTGAATGACCTACTCAGAGCTGTCACCCTGACTCATCTATCTGAAATGTCACTGTTACTCTGTATCCTCTTAATCTGCTTTGCCTTCAAAACATTTATCTCCACCTGAAATTAGTGTATGTATATTCGTTTGTTGTCTCTATCCCAGTAGATTGTAAGCTCCATAAGGACGTTGGTCTAGTGCTTAATAAGTTGTACGACTGAAGGAGTTAGTAAATTAATGTTCTGGGATCCCTGTGTTAAAAAAAAAAACTAAAGAATCAAACACCTTTCTCTGGACCCTTAGATCCCTCTCCACCTCTTACCATTTCTCTGTTTCCTTTTAAAGCAAAACTTCTAAAATGTTGCCTACATGTACTACAGCCTCTATTACTCATTTATTCTTCAGTCTGTTACAGTCTGGTATGTTTTTCCATCACTCTTCTGAAATTGATTTTGGCAGAGTCATTCAAGACCTGCGTGTGTTGCTGCTTCCAATGGATACATTCCTATCTTATTGAATCTCTGAGTGGCTTTAAGCGCAGTTTTCTTTTACCTTCTTGAAATTACCTTCTAACTTGGCCTTCCTTCTTCTCTACTGGCCATTTCTTGATCCTTTGCTGGCATTTCCTTCATTACTTGGCCTCCTGGGAATGCTGAGAATTCTTCATGCTGTGGTTTAAAGCCATACTTCTCTCTACATGCTCATCTATTTCAAGGGCTTTAAATACCACTAATTTGCTGACTCTCCAAGGTGTGTATCTCCAACACTGAGCTCTTCGGAGTTCTAGATACCGTACCCTCCTCCCTCCTTGACAGCACTCTTGGATCGATGTCTCATGTCCAAGAAGGAACTCTTGATTTGCTTCCATGTCGCATCTACCACATCCTGCCCCTACACTCTGTGTCTTCACCATCTCAGTCAATTGTACTACCATCCTTACAATTTATAAAGTCAGAAGCCTGCACATCACCCTTGTCCTACCTCTCCCCCAACTACTTCTAGCTTCAAAATGGTTTTGAATGTCTTCACTGTCTCCACTACTATCATCTTAGGCCAACTTCTTTACCTGGACTTCAAGCTTAGTCTAATGACTGGTCTGTTGTTCTACCCCTGCCACGGAAGTATGCTCTGATGTGGTGGTGCCATGCCGTTGCTTACCTGTCAGTGCATGGTGTGATGGCTCCTTCCTCCTGGTCAGCCTCATTTGTTCCTCAGCCTCTCATGTCTTCATTGACCTGCAGTCACACTGATCTTTGATCATATCTTTGAGCACACCAAGATACTTTGTGCTTCAGAACCATTGTCTTGCATTTTCTTTTTCCTTGCATGCTCTCCTTTTAGCCCTGCATAGCCAACTCCTTCTCATCCTTCAAGTTTCAACTTAAATATCACCCCTCAGGGAGGCTCCTCTGACCCCCCCTGCCCGAAATGCTTTCGTCTCTTAATCTCTGCTGTATCAACTTGTTTATTTCCTTCTTATCTCCAAGCAGAGTCAGTTATTTTAAAAGGACTTATATTTAGTTTTTATTATGGAACATAAGCTTCCCTGAAAAGGGACATTTTCTGTTTTGTTCACTGTTTTATCTTCTGCATCTATCATGTGCCTGGCACATCGTAGCTGCCAGAACGCTGATTCTTATGTTTATGTGTGTTCATGCCGTGAGCTCCCCATCTTTTTTAAGGGAAAAAAAAATGAAAAGTTTTTGTCAAAGTTTTACATAATTAGTTACAATGTTTACGTAATTTGGAAATTAAATAATATTGCAGGTTTTGTTATGAAAACCAGCTGCATCTCCTTTTCTCTTCTCTGTTCCCCAGAGGCCAGGATTTTTAATTGCAGCTGATTCTTTTAGTAATTACCTCTGTATCTCTAGTTAACATATTAAATTATAATTGATCTGTTTTTCAGTTTTAAGTATTATCTATTGATGCAGAATTATTTAGCTCTTTTTCACCTACTCCAGCCCCCTTCCCTTCTCTCACAAACTTTCCCAATCACCATTCCCTCAGTTGTAATTGTGTTATAATTTTGGTAAGATCAATATGCAGCGTTTATTGTAACTATGTAATACATTCCACAGATGAGCCATGTAATACAGTTTGATTACTTTTCCTCTGGAGACTATACAGCAGATATTGATTTTATTTCTTAATTTTTCATATAGTTATGAATAATTCAACCTCACACTTTTACCCAATTGTAAATCTCCTCTCAATGTAATCAGCCATGCATGGAATCCTGTCAAATTTATCCTTTGGGGGAGATTCCTCCCATAGCCTTCTGATCCCCTCCACCCTGCCCAGGTTGCCCTTTAGACCTTGGCCGCACGAGGGATTCCTTTTCACCACCATCCGGAGGACTCCATTTGCCTCTCTTATATTGGAGCCCTACATTTATGTCTTATTTTTTTGTTGGTTTACTATTTTATTTTGGTGGACTACATTTCCCAGTGTCTTATGGAGAAAGGGTTTAAGGCAGGTAATTTTTTTGAAACTTGAGAGTCTGACAGTGCTTGTATTTTTCTCTGGCTTCCAGTTGGTAGCTTGACTAAGTATATAATTCAAAGGTGGAAATTATCTGCTCTCAGAATTTTGAAGTCTTCTGCTTTCAAGAGTTGTTCTTGAAAAGTTCTTGCCATTCTGACTCATGATCCTTTGTATGAAAAACTTTTTCACTCTGGAATTTTGTGGACTTTTCTCTGAACTCAGAGTTTAGAAATTCCATGATGATTATTATGGTGGAAACTCAGTAGACCCTTTCATTATGGCAAGCCTCACCCGATTCCTTTGTTTCGAATTGAAAATTATTATAGATAGATAGATAGAGATATATTTTAGAGATAGAGTCTCGCCCTGCTGCCCAGGCTGGAGTGAGGTGGCACAATAGTAGCTCACTCCATCCTCAAACTCCTGGCCCAAGCGATCCCCTGCTCCCCAGCCCCCAGCTACCTTCCACCTCAGTAGCTAAGACTATATGCATGCACCACACTTGGCTAATTTTAAGATTTTTTTGTAGAGACATAGTCTCTCTGTGTTGCCCAGGCTGGTCTTGAATTACAGACCTCAAGTGATCTTCCTGTCTTAGCCCACAGAGTGCTGGGATTACAGGTATGAGCCACCTTGCCCTACCCCCAACTCCATTTTTTAAAGGAAAAAAGTGTCCTTTTTTTTTTTTTTTTTTTTTTTTTTTTCCCCCAGTTATGGGAGAAAGGTGTTCTTTAATTCCTAATGCTCTTCAGTTTGGGGAAATTTCTTTGACAGTTACTTGCCTTCCATTTTCTCTGATCCATGAATACTGCTGTTATTTGGATATTGGCTATCCTGAATTGGTCCTCCGATTTTCCATGTTTGCTATTTTCCATCTTTCTTTGCTTAGCTTTATTGAACATTTCCTGAATTTTATCTTTCAAGCCTTCTGTTTTCAATGTCTGCGATCATTTTAATTTTCAAAAGCTCTTTTTTTAATTCTCTAAATATTTCTCTTTCTCCCCCCTCTTTGATAACATGTCCTTATTTCATGGATGCACTTTTCTCAGATCTCTGATGATACTAGAGTTTTTTTATTGTTTGTTTTAAATTTCTTTTTCATATGATTTTTCTCTCTTCACCAAGTTGCTTTACTGTTTCTCTGTTAGATGCCTTCTTAGTGTCTGGAAAGTCTTGTCCCTTCTAATTTTTGAGTAGCTATCTAGAAAGATGGCTGGAAGTTCTGTAGTAGTGGATGGCATTTGGCAATTATGGACTTCACTGTAGGGTGACCTGTCTGGCTATTTACTTAGGAAACTCTGTTAGTAATTTTAGGAATTACTAAAACCCACCCCACCCACTTCCCAAGTTAATCATCAGACCAAGAGAAAATATAACCAGTCAGAAATCTAAGTGGAAGTCTAGGAGTCTCACCATTCAGCAGTAATGTTTCATGTAATCTGTCTTTTCGGTATGGGTTCCCCATCCTTAACTGTGCCTGGTATCCTCCTGTCTGAAGAGCCTTTGTTCATTCTTTCCAGAGAAGACATTTTAAGTCTTTTCCTAGGTAGGGTGGGGTCAGGAGGCAACCACTTGTCTTCAAGCCATAAGAAAGGGAATCTGGGGGTCCAACTCCTTATTGAACAGACTTTCAGCCATTCTCCTGCCTTACCTTCAGCCCCACTTCCAGAAGAGCCTGTGCTGCCACCCTCTTGAGGGCTTATAATTTAAATGCAATTGCTTTGAGGCTTTCCTATTTTAGCATTGCACTTTCTACAATTGGCCAAGTCAGCTGCCACTTGCCTAACACAATGTCTCCCAAAATTGTGTTACCATCACTCTTCTTTATTCTTTGTCTTTATTGGTTTATGTTCTACTAGTATTTGAGGAGGGGGCAGAACTAAATGCATATATTCAGTCCTCTATCTTTAAATAAAGTTTCACTGACATGAGTTTTTAATTGCTTAGGAGGCATTTGATCACACTTGTGAAACAAATTTCTGTGTGATTCGCGAGTCTCCATTTCACCAACTTCAACTCTTTTGTTACACTGGGGGGCGAATACATGGAAAGCCCCTGGACCAAGGGTTAGAACACTTGGGTTCCATTCCCAGATTTGCTACACTCTTTAATCCTGGGCATCCTGCCTTGTCATTATTTCCTATCTATAAGACTAGAGAATTGACAAAGATGATTTTAAGATCTCTTATTACCCATAGATATATTTCCAAGAGGTTGAGATCATTGTGTGTAACTGAACACCAGAATAGGAAACAGAGTTGTGGCAGCCAATTGAAGAAATGTAAAGTTAAGTTTCTCCTTGTATTCTTTAGTCAGTCTCAGTAATTCTGACATTTTCAAAGTCAAGTAAAATTGCAACCCACATTTCATGAACAACAGCTGTTAAAAGGTTAAAAATTCTGAATTTTTTTCCCTCTGGGCTATTTTCAGCTGATAACAGTTCAGCTCCAAAGCATACTTGGATTCATGTTCTCAATAGCCAGATAAAATGTTAGTTTTGAGCAGAAGAACAGGAAAGATAATAAAATGGTATATTTTTTTCCCTTTTGCCCTCTGGCAGGGATGGCCATCCTGGGAGCACCCACCAGGAAATGTGTCCTTCCCATCAAAGCTACGTTTGAAGAGATAATAGGCCCATCTCTCTATATATATTTTTTCTTTTCTAAGTTGCTGCTTCTCAGCTGGATGGAAAGACAGAGTGGACATAGCATGTCACCGTGACTTTGACTGACGAGTTTGATCACAAACCCAGTGTGCTCAGCTGTGGTCAGTACAATGACTGAGGAGAAAATGTGGTTGTGAGATCAGTGACCCTGTGGCCTACAGACCAAAGGGCAGTGTTTCACAACTTGCCTTGTACATGGGACCCAGCCTCTCACCAATTACTAGCACAGAATCTCCATCAGGCAAGATGTAGGAATCATTTTGCATAGTTCCCCAGGTTATCGTTATACATTTGATTCTTGCACTGATTCTGGGAAACCATTGCCTTAGAGACAAGAGGCCAAAAAGAAGATTGGAGTCCTGAATATTTACAGAGCTCAGAAGAAAAACCCAGCAGAACAGAAACTGAGCCAGCACACTGAGTCAGCTGATGGTCTCCTGTCAATCACGGAAACTGTTTCAAACTCTCCCTGCCTTCCTCTGCTCCACACCCTCTTTGGCCTCTCAGCAGATCATTTTCTTAAATCAGAAAGGAAAAGAAACCTGCAGGGGCCACTGCCTCAACTTCCTTTATCTCTGTCCCTCCAAAACTGTGCATATACATGTGTGTTATATATAATAGGCTATATAATGCAGATATATGTATTTTATATATCATGCATATATAAATGCATGTTCATCTTTGCTTTTTTCATCTGTCATATTTTTGATTAATGTTAGTGCTTTCACCTATGCCTCTATCAGTGATTCTCCTGTGTTTTTCACTCTTTTCCATCTGTGTGTGTGTGTGTGTGTGTGTGTGTGTGTGTGTGTATGAGAGAGAGAGAGAGAGAAAATAGGTAATATGAAACAAGCTTCATCTTACAAAACAAGGCACAACAAATGAACAAAAATATACCTTCCTCAACCCTACCTTATTTATTCATTCAGTCAGTATTTATTAGCGTCAACTGTGTGCAAAGATTCTGGCTAACCATTGAGATTCTGCAGTAAACTAAATTCATACAGCTCCTGTTCTCATGATGATTGCAGTCTCTTTTTAACCAGGCTTCTTTAAAAATCATTGGTCTTATCTTATTTATTCCCATGTTAGTCCATTTTTGCTTTGGCATTGCTATAAAGAAATACTGAGACTGGGTAATTTATAAAGAAAATAAGTTTATTTTGACTCACAGTTTTGCAGGCTATACAGGAAGTGCACTGTTGGCATATGCTTTTAGGAGGGCCTCAGGGAGTTTACAATCATGGCAGAAGGTGAAGGGGAGGCAGCGTGTCACATAGCAAGAGCAGGAGAAAGAGAGAGAAGTACCACACTCTTAGCCAGATCTCATGTGAACTGAGTGAGAATTCATAAACATGGGAATGGTGCTAAGCCATTCATGAGACATCTGCCCCCATGATCCATTACCTCCCACTAGATGCTGCATCCAACATTCTGGATTATATTTCACCATAAGATTTGGAGGAGACAAACACTGACACCATATCGTTCACCATTACAGAAGTAACATGTGTTTGTTATCTTACATTTGAATGTGGTTTCCTAATGGGAAGCTATTAAAGTATTTAAAGCAGAAAAATACTGGTCAGAATTTTATTTTCAAAGGTTACTTTGGCTACTGAAAAGATAAGTGCTTAAAAGGAGAAGGAAGTTACTGGCAGGTGGCGGGTCATGAAGTTGGCGTAGTCCCAATAACAGATGCCAGGGGCTTTGCAGGATGAGATGAAGAGAGGAAGACAGTCAATAACTCTTCAGCACCATAGGAGAGTCAGCATTTGGCCATGAGGGATGCAGAAGAGAGGCTAGTCAAGAATGGCAACCAGATTTCAGGCTTGACCAACCAAATAAGTGGGGGTGCTGTTTATGCAGACAAGAAATGTTGAAAAATAGCTTCGAGTGTGTTTGTGGTTGAGGGGGTAGCATAAGTCCTGTGTGTATACTGAGTCTGAGATGCCTGGGACATGTTCAAGCCAAGATGTTGCATAGGCAGTTGGATATGTGAATCTGTGGCTCAGAAGAGATGGCTGAAATAGAGCAGTGCATTTGGAACCTTTAGTCTACATGTGTTAATAGTTACCAGCGGACAAATAAGAGGAGCAGGGCTTGGATGGGGCCCTGAATGTCTTCAGAAGTCAAGGCGCAGTCAGGGAGCAGGTACCAATGGAAGAAATCAGAGAAATGGAAGAACCTCTAAGAGAATGAAACCAAGAGGAGAGAGTCTTCAAAAGAAGTCATGGCCAACTTTGTCGAAGCTCATTGAGATGACAAAGTAAGGCAAAAATGTCAAATGGTCATTAGATTTAGCAGCATGCAAGTCACTATGGACCTTGGAGGAGACTGGTGGAGGAGTCCCAGTGTAGTACTCAGATTCTTATCAGTAGTAGTAGGGACTATATTACAATGCAGTAGGTGCAGTGGAAAGGCTGATTAAAGTTGTTTCAACTGTTTTGGTAACCTTTTATCTTTATTGTTTTATTCTGATTACAAACCAGTATATTTTACAATAAGTCATTGTAAAAGTTTAAACGTTAAAAAATACAACTGAGAATAATCTCCATAATTGCATCCTCTCATATATAGATGTTGTGAATAGTTTGAGGTGTATCCTTCAAGATTTTTCTGTGCATGTGCTATCACTCACTCACATATCTACATTATAGAAATTGACTTTATTGCTATGTAGTCTGCTAAAGTTTGTATTTTTATTTTGTACATTATAGACATGTCACTCCCTAAAGTAGATGCATACTGTTCTGAGCTGTAGTATTGTCTGGATATTTTAGTTTTACTTAGAAATTTTGTTGTCTCATAATGTTACACTGAACATCTTAACGTACTTATGCATATTTGTGTCTTTCCAAACATGTATAGGAATTAAGTAGAATATGTGGGGTCAAAGTTGCACATTTAACATTTTGATAGTGCTACTTTTCCTAAGGAGGGGCTTTTTACTTTTTTAAGATGTAATAAATCTGAGCATGAAAAATGTTGACAAAGTTGAAAATGAAGCATAGGTTGAAGTCACAGTAAAAGGTGCTGCATAATCTATAGCAAGAAGGCCAGTGGGAATGGGAGCCATGGCACAGGAGGAGGCTTTGGGCGACAATCAGAGGGAGTATGTCACCTTCCCATTAGGAGGAGTGGGTAGATAGCACAGGGTGGGGAAAGGCGGGGTCCTCAGTTACTGCTGTATTTCCAGAGCTTGTCCAGTGCTAACGTCTAGCAAGAGTGCAACAAACATTTGCTGGTTGAAGGAATAAATATAATTGGGTTGATTCAATTATAGAATTTAATGTTTCCATGTAATAGCATCTATTTTTTCCATTTTCTCTGTGTAATAATGGGAGTTAACATTTCCTACTGAAACTGGTAAAGGAGGAGTTAGATTTGAAAGACCTTTCTTACTTTGTGAACCCAGTTGGTAAGTTCAGTCAGGACTCATAGTCTAAGCATTTCTCATCTTCTTTTCCAATCAGCCTGCAGGGCCCGTTGATTCTAATACCTTCATGTCACTGGACCCCATCTGTTTCTGTTTATCCCCACTACCACCATCACTGTTATTCCAGCCTGGGTTTTCCTATCACAACAACCTCTTAGATGGTCTCTTGCTTCTTCTTATGCATCCATCAGTTTAGGGGTGTCAAGGCTCAAGGAAAGCTTCCCCTTTGCCTTCTGAAGGTTTGCTGAAAATCACTGACAAGAGGCAGATTAATAGGAGAAAAGGCATACAAATTTATGTAGTCATATTTTTAGATGATATGGAAACCTTCAGAATGGAGACCCAAAGATACAGGGAAAATTGTCCATTTTTATGCTTAGATTCAACAAAGTATAGACAGCCATATAGAAACACAAAGGCAAAAAGGGATCTGATCTAATGCTAGTAGACAGAGTGGGGAAACCCAGCAAGGCCTGTCTATCCAGACCCTTCTTGGCCTTCCTGAGCAGAATTCTTTCCTTCTGAGTATGGGGCAAGACTCTCTCTGGAATGTGGATTTTATGACATACAGTCAAACAATGTAGATCAGATAATTACTTTATGGCCAGAATCTTATGGCTAGAAATTCTTTATCTCTACCTTTCCATATAATTTTGTAAAAAAAATCCCTCGAAAGGAATTCTGGCTTCTCGACCTACCTTTTAATTTCTGTGGCTAGCCTCAGGGGAGAATGAGATTGAGAGAGAGGAGGGCAGGAGGAGGTCATAGAGAAACTTGTGCTTTTGAGGCTGCTGCTAAGGCCTTTATTTTAAAAGGGGTATTGTTTGCTGATGGCCAACAGGGGCTAACTCTTTCAACCCTCAGCCAGGCTGCTTTAGGAGTCTCTTCTTGGCTATCCCAGTCCCTGTGCAGGCATCTCTTCTCCCCAGATGGTCACTGATATGTTTTATTTACCTAATGCCTTCACAAGTTAAATACCTTAGTGGCTGTGTTTGTATCTCTAAGAATTACTGTAATGTTTAGCTCATACTACATGCTAAGTAAATGATAGTTGTTATGTGTGAAAGTCTGATGCCTGTATAAATTTGGCACATAAAGGACAAGGACAAAAGCAGTCCTCAGATGACACCACAAAGGATCAGTAATTTAAGATATTTAATCTTGGAACAAGCCTCAGGATTATTACTCCCTAGGAAGGAGCAATCTGATTTATATGTCATTTCTATTATTTCTATAATTAACATGTTAAGTGCATATTTAAGACATTTTAAATAGCTTGAATCTCTAAGATAATTTAGCTGTATTCAGATAATCTGTTTGTTTTGTAAGATCTCAACTAAACTAAATTGTGATGTTTTCTAGAGTAAAAATGCTTGAATTTCCGTAGCTACGTCTGGCCACCTGGAGAATATAATCACATGATTGAAGTCCAGGCTGGGATTCTAGAAGAAATGGCCTTCAGATCTATTAAATAAAGAGCTTCCCAATTTGGAGGCAGGGTTCCTGCCTCCCATCCATCACCACACCCCACCCCATCTACTGGGGAGAGTAGTAGGAGGTAGTTACCAACTAGCACCTGAATATAATTTCAAGTCACACAATCAACTATCAAAATATAATGAAAGAAGAGATATGAGGAGTTGATTATTTTTGGAGAAAACAGCGTAGATTCAAGCCCCTTCTAAAAGTTTTATATTCAGAATTGAGAAATGCAGTAAAAAGGCTACCGAGGCCCAGGTGCAGTGTCTCATACCTGTAATCCCAGCATTTTGGGAGGCTGAGGTGGGTGGATCACAAGGTCAGGTGATCGAGACCATCTTGGCCAACACGGTGAAACCTGACTTCTACTAAAATACAAAAAATTAGACTGGCGTGGTGGTACGCTCCTGTAGTCCCAGCTGCTCGGGAGGCTGAGGCAGGGGAATTGCTTGAACCCGGGATGGGGAGGTTGCAGTGAGCCGAGATTGCACCACTGCACTCCAGCCTGGGTGACAGAGCAAGACTCTATCTCAAAAAAAAAAAAAAAAAAAAAAGCTACCAGGTAATTGTGTGGAGCACCTGCATCACTGGGACAGTTTGGAGAGGAGGTAGTTGTGAGTGTTGCAGGCTGAAAGAGATTAGCAACCTCTGGCACAGGGGCAGATGCTTCTTGTTCAGACCCCTCCTCCCCACCCAAGGTCTGAGTTTCCCTCAGAAGCTGCCTTATTCAGAGCACTTAGTGATGGCCTTAGTTAAGATAGCCATCACAGCTGCTACCCCTCAAGAAAAGAGAATGGCTGGGGCCTGATCGAGATGTCCTGTTTCTGAAGTCACTAGAGGCTACTGGGCTGTGGAAGGCTTAACAAGAATAAGGTTTCTACTGATAGGGTTGCACTTTACTCCTTCCATCGTTTACCTCTGAGCAGTGGCAGCATGATAGGAAGTGGCCAAATATGAATTTATAATTTTTTTAAGAGATACAGATTTCACTGCGTTGCCAGGCTGGACTTGAACTCCTGAGCTCGAGCAATCCTCCTGTCTCAGCCTCATGAGTAGCTGGGACTATAGGTGCATATCACTACAATTAAATTTGAATTTAATCTTAACTGGAAAAGCATTAAATTATATTTGGCCTAAAATAATACCCTGAACTAACAAAACATCCATCCAGAAGGAATTTTTATTGTTTCAGTCCATTATTTGACTGATGACTTAAAAAATATCCATACATTCAAAATTTAAGTAGAGGGCATGATTTAGAAATACAACACAGAATGTTTAAAAGTGGAATTTAGATAGAGGTACTATGTTTGAGTTCTTCTTGCTGTCAGTATTAGACCAGATTTGCATACAGTTTTCCTAATCTTCAATGTGATTAACATTTAATAAACTATTATTAGCAACTTTATTTCTCAACAGCTACGTTCTAAAAGCTGTATTAGCCCTCTTTTAAAAATGTAAAGAACTTTAGGCAGGCTTAAGCATAGCATTTTTTTCCCCCCCTCTCATTTGCAATACAAGAAGCTAATGTTTGTCCAGTGTTTACTACAGGTAAGTAACTAAACACTTCACATGCCACAATTCATTTAAGCCTCAAGGTAACCCTGAGGGGGAAGTACTATTTCTGTTTTCCAGGTGCAGACACTGAGGGGGATAGTAAGGTTGAATCATCTGCCTAAGTTCACATGATCTGCCGAAGTTAGGAAGTGGTAGGTCAGGGATTTGCATCTAGGCCTGTCTTACTCCAGTAGCCAGCCTTATGTTAGTTATGCATTCATTTGGTCAGTCATTCAACAGATTAATGATGGAGCACCTAACATGGTCCAGGAACTATCCTAGGTGGCTGGGGTTCAGCCATGAACAAGGTGAGATCTCTGCTGTCATGAAACTTACATTCTTAATATGTAATTATTAAGTGCTAAAAGAAAGTACAGCAGGGCAAAGTAACAGAATGGTGGCTCTACTCTGGGGTTGCCTAAATGAGCGTTTCAGGGACAGCCTCTCTGAGACAGGAATATTGAACAGAGAGCTGAATAATGTGAGAGAGAGAGAGAGCTTCTTTAAGACCAAGAGGGCAGTATAACATAGTGGTTAAAAGCATAACCTGTGAGCTCCTGGGTTCAAATTTTGATTCTACTGCTCATTAGCTGTGTGATCTTGGGCAAAATACCTGACTTCTCCATGCCTCTTCATCAGTAATAGGAAGGTAACTGTAATACTTATGTTACCTTGCAGAAATGTGAGAATGAAAGGCGTTCATATATGAACATTAAGTATTAAGATAATAAAGATCACCTGACCTCCCACTACTCCTTATCCTTTTGCTTACATTTGTTTTTACCCCAATATAAGTCTTAGATCATATAATATGTAATAGTTTTATGTTTACATTGTTGTGCAATTATCACCACCTTCCATCTCCAGAATCTTTTTCATCTTGCAAAAGGTTGGCACTGAAACTACCAATTAACAAATAAATTCCCATTTCCCCTTCTCCTGGCAACCTCCGTTCTACTTTCTGTCTCTGTGAATACGACTATTCTAAGTACCTCATATACGTGGAATCCTACATTCTTTGTCCTTTTGTGACTGGTTTATATTACTTAACATGATGTCCTCAAGATTATGTTGCAGCGTATGTTAGAATTTTCTTCCATTTTAAATCTGAATAATACACCAACGTATGGACACTTGAATTGCTGTTGTAAATGCTGCTATCAATGTGGATGTCCAAATATCTGTTTGAGCTCCTACTTTTAATTCTTTTGGGTTTATATTACAATATATCACATTTTATAATCTACTTTTTCACATTGAGATATATTGCTGAAATTTTATGTCATGAATAGTCTTCTATAAATTATTTTAAATAATTGCATTATATACAGTCATATAGCTGTATCCTAATTTATTTAGGCAATCAAATATTATTTCCTAGAAGTAGAATTATAAGATCAAAGGGTATGAATTATTTTATTTATTTTTATGTTTTTTTGATACATGGTCTCACTCTGTCACCTAGGCTGGAGTGCAGTAGCACAATTTCGGCTCACTGCAACCTCTACCTCTCAGGTTCTAAGCAATTCTCCTGCCTCATCTTCCCGAGTAGCTCGGATTACAGATGCCCGCCACCACACCCAGCTAATTTTTGTATTTTTTCATTAGAGATGGGGTTTCACCATGTTGGCCAGGCTGGTCTCAGATGATCCACCCGCCTCGGCCTCCCAAAGTGCTGGGATTATCGGGGTGAGTCACCACATCCAGCTGGGTACGTGTAATTTTAAAGCTTTTGCTATACTCACCAAATAGCTACCCAGAAAGCTTATACCACCCACACTGCCAGTGTGTGTTTATTCCCAGCATCTTTGCTGATATTAGATATTAATGACTACCTTCTATTCATTTGGATAATTAAAAGTGGTATATCAATTCCGATTTTCCTTTTGTCCAAATTTAGGGTTTGCTTTCTGGGTTAGAGTTTATTTGTAGCTGATCACTGGGGGAAATACTGATTAGTAAGTACTCAGTTTGTGAGATGATGAGAGGAAATTAAACCCTATGGGGTCCTTCCCTTTTCCAGTCAATTAGTTTTTCATTCAAAGGTAATTGGCCAACGTTTTGTTCTGTGTGTATATGATAAGCTGCTATACTGAGATTTTGTGTAATCTGTTATTGAGTGCTGAATATATTCTTAGTTATTACAGGTTCATAATTGCTTAGAATACATCCATAAAGTGCTGAAAAAAATTTTTTGGTAATTCATTTGGTTGTAAAACCTGACAGAGTTGAACTCATTTGATGAAGACATCTGACTTCAACCAACACAAGACTATTTACCTTTTTTAGTCGCTCACCCTCAAATGAATATTTATATTATCTGGCTGCAAAATAATGAATGTGCTTGGGTAACGTGTGCTGTTCCAGACTTCACTGGGGATGCATTAGTAATAGAAACAATATATACATGTAAAAAATTTTTTTAATTCTGAAAAATTCTGAAACACTAGGTTTTGACATAGAAGGTTTTGGATAAGGGAATGTGAACTTATAGTGGTTTTTCTCCCCCTCTCATTTTTATGTTCTCGTTCCTTCTAAGCTGCAAAAACTGGTTTTGAAATCAGGCCTACTCTGGTAAGTTAAGCGTGAAGTTATGACTCAAATGTGCTTGGAGCTGAAAGACAATAGGAATTTAAAGGTGGTGCCTTTTTTTCATCCCCGGGACATGTACAATCACTATAATCCGGGAACTGACAGGTCAATGACTAGAACCAAGTTTCAACTAAGCCATAACCAGTTGCAAACCCAGGATAATGTTCAACTTTGAGCCCTGAGGGTCTTGGGAGACCTGAACCAGTTAGACTGTGAAGCAATAGTAGTAGTGTTCTAAGATATTATTGGAACATATTTCTACAATTAATACTGTTTGTCTTTATAGAATATCAGCTGTCTAAGCCAGGCTTTTAAAATCAATACCAAATTGGCAAAATTAAATAACATTACTCTTCAGCTGTATGATTATTTTTAATGCTAAATCTAAGTTTTTAAAAATCTGTTTATTACATGATAAAAGTTGTGGAAATGAAAAAGTGGATCCACAATTTCATATGAGATTGCAAGTGGTCCAAATAGCCAAAACAATTCTGAAAAAGAATAAAGTCAGAGGATTCATGCGTTCTGACTTCAAAAGTTAATGACAAAGCTATAGTAATCAAAATAGTGTGGCCTTGAGTGCAGATATATAGACAAATGGAATAGAATCACGAGTCCGGAAATAAACCCACATTTTTACGGCCCAACTGGCTTTTGAAAAGGGTGCCAAATATACTTAATGAGGAAAGAAAAGTCTCTTCGACAATTGGATTTCCATGTGCAAAAAGAACAAAAGTTCAATCCCACCTCACATTATAGACAAAAATTAACTCAAAATACATTAACCTAAATGCAAGAGCTTAATTTATAAACAAAACATAAGGAAAATCTTCATGACCTTGGATTTGGCAGTGGATTCTTAGATAGAACATCAAAAACGTGAACAAAAAAATAAAAAAGTTAACAGGACTTGACAAATTAAAAATTTTTGTGCATCAAGGGATATTAAGAAAGTGAAGACAACTTACAGAACGGGAGAAATACTGGAAATCATATCTCTGATAAGTCTTTAATATTCAGAATATATAGGTAACTCCTGAACTCAACGAAAGACAAAGACTCAGTTGGAAAATGGGCAAAGGACTTGAGTAGATGTTTTCCCAAAGAAGATTTAGAAGGAATGCTCAACATCATTCACCATTAGGGAAGTGAGAATCAAAGCCGCAATACCACTTTACACCTACCAGGATGGCTACTATTTTTTTTTTTAAATCAAATAACACACAAAATAATAAGTGTTGGCGTGTATGTGGAGAAATTGGAACCTTCATACGTTGCTGATGGTAATGTAAAATGGGGCAGGCATTGTGAAAACAATTTGGCAATTCCTTAAAAAGCAAACATAATTATCATATGACCCACAATTCCAAATCCTAGCTATACACCCAAAAGAATTGAAAACAGGGACTTAGATACTTGTATAAGTGTTCATTGCAGCATTATTCACAATAGCCAAAAAGTAGAAACAACCCCAGTGTCCATCAACAGATGAATGGGTAAACACAGTATAGTGTATCTATACAATGAAATATTATTCAGTCATAAAAAGTAACAAAGTTCTGATGTATGCTACAACTTGGATATACCTTGAAAACATTGTACAAGTAAGCTAGAAACAAAAGGACAAATAGTATGACTCTATTTATATGAAATAATTTAAATAGTTAAGTTCACAGAGGTAGAAGAAAGATTACAGATGTCTAGGGACTAGGGAGAAAGGGAAGGGGAAATAGGGAATTCATGCATAATGGTTAGTTTCTGGGGTGATCAGAAATGTTTTGGAAATGGTAGTGATAGCTGTGCAACATTGTGAATGTAATTATTGCCACTGAATTATACACTTAAAATGGCTAAAGTGGCAATTTTTTGGCTTATATATTAATACTGCAATAAATATTTTATAAGATGGTAAGAGAACTCATGAATTCATGGTGAATCTCATAGGTTTGCAGTGTACATTGGGTTTTTCTATAAAGGCATTAGGTAATCCAGTTGTGTGTGAAAATGAATGTGATAGTTGTTTCCAGCTCTTCAAAAGGACACATGTTTAACTTCTAGATGTATTTTTAGAGCTGAACTATTGGGGCTGAGGAGGCTTGTGGGAATAGGGAAAGAGTTTATAAGTGGAGCCGAAACAACACCAAACATGGAAATGTTACAAGGTGGAGAAGATTGTGCTTACTGAAACTCTTCTCAGGAATACTGCTATTTGTAGATGATAGAAATCCTCAGAGTTGTCACCTACAGTAGAGCTAGGAGGGTGAGACGCGTAAAGGATTTACCAAATTGTCCATTTCCCTTTTTTTGCTGTGGAATGTTTCGTGCTGCTGGTAAGAGCATGTTCCTATTTGGTGAGTTGCTGGAACAGTGAGCAGTGGGCAGAGTACAGCGGAGGCTCCTTTTTGGTAAACATTGTCCAAATATTTGATGAGTATTTGGTCTTCAAGGAACACTGTATTATTAGTCTGCTTTGTCTGTGTATCACAGTGTAGTGCAATGCAATATGGTTCTGGAAATAGAAACACTCTCAAGCAATTCATTTTGAGGAATTGAAAAGCACTTGTAACTACTAGAGTGACCACAAATTTATAATTCCATCATTTGTTCATTTTCTCATTCATTTATTCAGTGTCCGTATGCAAGGTGTTGTTTCAGGTTCTCAGAATACAGAGTTGAACAAGACAGTAGTTTGCCCTCTAGGAGCTCATGGACTAGTGGACAAGAAAAACAATGACCATACAGTGTGATAAGAAGGATCAACACCTATCTTTTCCCCAGATTTTATCTTCTATAGTGGTGGTGAGCAGTTGTCAAAAAGTAACCATGTGATAGTTTGGTTCAATGTGAGCTGCCAATTTTGCTTATAAAAATCACTCTTTTTGGCTGGTCTGAGTGCAGTGGTGTTTACAACTAATTGATCACAACCAGTTACAGATTCTTCCTTCTCCCACTGCTTTACTTAAGTAGCTTTAAAAAATAAATAAATAAAAATTAAAAATCGCTCTTTAAAAAAAATTCTTTTTTTTCTGTAACTGGATGCCCAACTAGAAAAATACTCTATTTTAATAGATAATAATGCAATGATTGAGTTTTTGGCTCTACCTATAATGATATGGCAGGTTTTACTAGACATGCAAATTAGTGCTATTGGAGCATGAAGTGGAGACAAGTAACTTAATCTGGCACATAAGCAGTGCCATTCAAATACACATGTGAAGAAAGAGTAACACAGGGGCTATAGGAGTGTGCATTCCAGATAGGTAAAAGATACTTAGGATAGGATGAAAATAAAAAGGATATAATGTAGTGACTTACCAAAATATTGATAGTGAAGGAAAGAGAAAGGTTAAGAATGGCTTCCTCTTTTGGCTTGGGGAATTGAACTCACGATAATACATCATTCAAGAAGGGTAGCACAGCAAAAGGGAACCTTTGAGGAAAATCATTTTTTACCGGAATGCAGAGAGAATATTTATTAATTTTCTGAATCGCCAAATGTATAGTACTGGGCCCTGGCTATGAGTCAAAAATGTTCTTACCCTGACAAAGTTTACACCTTCATGAATGATTCTTGTCTTTCCTTATTTCTTTTAGAAACAGTAGCTGAAGTGGGAATGATAATTGCAGAAATATCTTTGTTGAGAAGGGGGCCAGGTGCAGGGAGGGAGGAAAAGCTCCTGACTTCCTATGGGAACAACAAAGAACTGTAATGAAAACTATCAATTTGAATTTGGAATTTACATTCCAGAAATGATTAGAAGAGAATGCCACTTTTTTTTTTTAGTGTAAATTTTAAGTCATTGAGTTTACTTGCCAGTAACAAACTGGGGGAAGAGACTGATCCATCCAGATTCAGACAAGCAAGGAAAGACATTCATGATTGACATTTCTATTCATTAGAAACAAGTAACCAACGTTGCCCCGAGTGTGGTAGTTATCCAAAAATATTTGCTTAATTAATGTTATCCCTTTCTATGCTTAAATTTATTTTAATATTTAAAAAGGGAATGAAGGACAGGGATTGTCAAGGTAGAAGTCAGAAGGAAAAATTGGTGCCTAATGAGGCAAAGGATGATAAAACACATTAAAAAATGAATTTAAAATAATGATGGTTGTAAGTACTATATAATCTTTATATAGTACTTTACAGTCTTCAAGCCACTTTCCTATGTATATGTCATTTAGCTTATTCTCCACAGTGATCTTCTAATGTAGGCATTATAATCTGCATTTTACTGATGAGGAAACTGAGACTTAGCGTTAAGTGTTGTGCCTGAGCCGCAGGCTAGACCATGTAGCGCTCTCACGATTCAAGTCCGTTGTGCTGTGTAGCAATACACAGCCGTCATGCTTTTGAAAGCGACACTTCTGTCTTCATATTTTATGTTTTATTATTAACATTTCTTTGCATTAATAAGGACTGGCTCTATTTAAAAAATCTCATTGTAATATCACAAGGCCTGTACTCTGCAAGCCTACAGCCTCTTGCTAATATGGGAAGTAGAATTTTTCTCACTTCATTGTTCACCAAAATATAGCAAAACCTGTTAAACTGAGGCCAGAGAAGGAGATATTGGAACCCAGAGAACAATTATGACTACCAGAGAATGATTCAGGAACGGGGGTGGGGATAGACTCAGCTGAAGTGATGTGGGGAGTGAGACTGGGCAGGCCTAGTAATCTGCAAAGCATGAAGTGACGGGAAATGGTGGGCCCCATATGTGGTTGCTTTTATTCTCTCTGTATTTTTTTTTTCTTTTTTGAGACAGAGTCTCACTCTGTTGCCCAGGCTGGAGTGCAATGGCGCAGTCTTGGCTCATTGCAACCTCCGCCTCCCGGGTTCAAGTGATTCTGCTACCTCAGCCTCCAGAGTAGCTAGGATTACAGGCATGCACCACCACGCCTAGCTAATTTTTGTATTTTTAGTAGATACGGGGTTTCACCATCTTAGCCAGGCTGGTCTTGAACTCCTAACGTCAAGTAATCTGTCCACCCGGCCTCCCAAAGTGCTGAGATTACAGACGCTTAAGGCTGGAGGGCAGTGGCGGGGTCTCAGCTCACTGCACTTCTGCCTCCCAGGTTCAAGCAATTCTTGTGCCTCGGCCTCCTGAGTAGCTGGGACTACAAGCATATGCCACCACCCCTGGATAATTTTTGTATTTTTAATAGAGACAGGGTTTTACTACATTGTCCAGGATGGTCTCAAACTCCTGGTATCAGGTGATCCACCCATGTGGTTTCTTTTAGAATAACAACTGGTGAATACTGGCATTCAGGTCAAATGTCAGATGTATGCTGAGATTTCAGTTTTCAGAGGCTTCTCTCAAATAGGTGAAGAATTTCAGGTAGAAGACAGCATGGCAGATCTCTAGACATCCTGCCCAATTTGGATGTGTGAACATATCCTCATTTGCAAGGTGATACGGACCATTCCTTTGACATTTCTTGAGTTGTACATTGACTAGATCACAGAATTCCTGAGGGTAGTTTCTGTACCCTCCTCATCTTGGTACCTGTACTTAATATCATCTAGCATGTGAATCCCTGGCACATGAATCCCTGGCACACAAATGTCTTCAGCCACTTGCCAGAATATTGTTATCTGTTTATCCTGTGGAGCTTTACCATTAGTTCTAATTGTGAATGTTATATAAATAAGTTTTACTACATTTTTTTTTTCTTTTTATCCAAATTGTGTAAGTCTGTTTTATCTCTGGCTATATTGAAGCAGTTATTTGCTGATTTTAAAAATTTATACATACAGTACTATGTTAATTTCTTATCAACTTATATCTAACATCAGGAGTTCCTTGGTTTATTCACAGCAGCTCAGGAGACAAATTAATGTATTTTAAAAGATGTGCAATTTTGGGATCAGACAGGCTTAGATTCCCATTGTGTCACTTTGTGTGGTTAACTTCATGCAGCTAATAACCTTGAATTATTCCTCATCTGTGAAAACAGGGACAAAAATAGGATTAAATAAGATAAGACATTTAGAAGTGCCAGGCACAAAATACTAAGTACATTTTTATTTACGTTTCTTCACATCACTGAGTCTATTACATGAACTTAATTTATTTTTATATAGTGCCTTATTTCTTTTTACAACATGCTTGTAAATTGTCATTTATATCTTTGCCCAACTTTGTGGGATAACCAGAGAAAGTAATATTATCACTAGCTTTAGATAAATAAATTTGAGAGTAAGCATTGCTGAGGATCATGCAGCTAGGAAATGAGAGAATCAGAACTTGAACCCAATCAGTCTCCTTAGTCTATGCCCAGTGCCCTTTGTACCAGGCCCTGGTATATTTTTACTTGCTTTCTATATATATATATTCACTGTCTTTCTGATAATTTTAATGGCAACCAGTCCCCATAACAGATGAGTTGTTGGACCCAACCACCTGCCGTGCTAGTAGTGCTAAGTTGGATAAAATGTGAATGTCTAATTCTGATTATCTTTATTCCTAGGGCACTACATATTAAGTATATGGGGTTTTAACCATGAATTTCCTGTGGGATCATTTTGTGTTTTCTAAGTTATAAAATTGTGTAACATATAATACATTGGCTCTTTTTATTGGCCAGTTTATATAAGTCTCCAACAACTTTGCTGTATGGATTTTCTCTTTATTTTATAATTGGGACAATGAATGTTAGCTACTCTATCTCTAATTGGTAGATAAGTAATCATGTGAACTGCAACTTTCTACTGAGGCTTCCAGTGTGGCGTTATTAATATGACTGGGCCTCTAGAAATTTCTTATGGGGCCCTTCACTTTGGACTATCAAAGAAGTAAGTCAGAAGTGGTACCACCAAGGACTTTTTTGCTTCAATTTCACTGTGCTAATTGCATTGATAAAATTTTTTAAGTATGCTCTTTTATTTTCCGCTGTGTCATATAATTAATTCCATTAAATTTAGGAAAAGAAGCTATTTAGTGGGTTTATTTTGACCCAGATCATCAATTATTCAATGTTTATCTATAGTAATCCAATTGATAGTATTCTTACAGCACTCCATAAATCTGTCTAGTGTGCCACTTAGAAATGACACTTAAATTAACATTAATTATGTCTTGGGTTTCTTTCTTCAAGAAGAGGGAATCTTGTCTGGTTCTTCTTGGCCATCCTAGGGCCTGACAACACAATATCTGTCCAAAATATAAAGTAGATTTTGAGTGTTTGTTGAACCTGATTTTCAGCTGCACTTTCATTGTGCATCCATACAAAATCCCATTGACATATCAAGACCAAGGCTTTTTTCATCACATTAGAATAACTAGTTTTTAGTTTTTTAGTCAGGCTTTTAATGAACAGGTGACAGAGAGGTCCCAAATACTGTTGTTCCACGTGCTGAAATTAAATGAACTAATCATGACGCCTCTGAACACAGCACTTTTGCTGTATAAGGCTGAGGCCTAGTGACAGTACTAAAAATACGTTTCAAAATATTATCTTAAGAAAAGCATGATTTAAAAAAGGAAATTAACATATTTGCCTTTTCAGAATTTTTTCTTGATTCTGCTCATTTTAATAGAAAGCCCTCAGAGTCACCTTGATTTTGACTATTTTTGCTGAGAAATGAACTTTTTCAGTTGTGTTAGATTACCATAAATGAGAATATCAAACAGTAACTAGAGCACCTTAGTAGTGGGAGTCTAATTATCATATTGGCCTCATAAATCATTTGCTTCCCAGCACTGTATCAGGTCATGAGAGCAACAGCTGTGGCTTTGTTCCACCTAGATGATGTTTTAATAAAGCCATTTCTGTTTTTATTCACTCCGATTTACATTTTCTTCTCTGTATTGACATTAACCAGTGAATCTATTAGTTTCCATACCAGCAGAATAACTAAAACTATAGTTCTAATTTCTTTCACAAATCCATTCAAGCTACATAGATACCGTTTATTTGATAGAACATCTGGGTAATCTTGTTTCTCCTGTCTTTAGGCACAATGCATACTTTCTTAAGCCTGTCCTCATTTTTAAAAGAGAAAAATCAACTTTAGCAGCTCTGTTGCATCTGTTTACCTCAGATAGATAACAGATAAATTAGGCATCTAATCATCTAGGTATCTAGATAAAATGTCAAGTCACTCCATCGGATTTATAATACTGGTGTACAAAAAAATCTACATTATTATAGTTGTTGGCTGGTTCTGCCAAAAACCAAAATATCATAAATACCATAGATATAATTTCTTTTAACATCTGTTGTAATTCTATAAAAAAGATTAGGTCTTCCAAATGTAGAGCAAGCTGCACAACACCAACATAGAACACACTTAGCCTAGCCTAGCATATAAACACATTTTAGCAAGTTTTAAAGATGTTCTGTAGGAGTGTAATTATCTTGGACCGCTGTTGTACTGGAATAACCAGTTTAGTATGTCACAACTCTCTCAGTATAACAGACTGTGCGGTGATTACTGTAGCCCTCTAGGAGTTCTCAGAGGCAAGCACCTTAATTTTGGCAATGGTTGCAGCTCTTCAAGCCTTTGCTCATCTCATCTGTTTCCTGTTGCTGCTTTGGTTCACACGTAGGGGGTCCTCTAATGAACTCAGTTTTTCATAAGAGTTAGAATCACTTGATTGCACTGTCATTTCTACTGACACTTCTTTTCAGGTCCTAAGTGTACAAATATGTGAGGTATTTTTTCCCCAGATTCTGTGTGAACCTGAAATTGAATCCAGATATTAGGAGATTTTTTAGTGAGGTGCCAGACCTGAGTATTTGGTAACTGAATTGGCTGAATTGTTGGTTGATTTTGGTTTTGTAAACAATCACATAGCGATCTCTTATAATTCTGCTCTATATGTATATTGAGGTTTCTTTTTTTGGGTCACTGAAAGGAATTTTTCTAGATCAATAAGAACACAACCTTCTCTTCTACAAAAGTTTTTAATGGATTAAAGAAAAAAATAGTATGCATTTTTAAAAGTCACTGCAAAGCCAAGATAAATCATACACAATAAAATTAAAAGAATTATTTTTATTTTTGAGACAGAATCTCGCTCTGTCACCCTGGCTAAAGTGCAGTAGGATAATCACAGCTCACTGCAGCTTCAACCTCCCAGGCTCAAGCAATCTTCCCGCCTCAGCCTCCCAAGTAGCTGGGACTACAGGTGCCCACCACCATGCCCGGATAATTAACAAAGGTTTTTGTAGAGATGTGGTCTCACAGTGTTGATCAGGCTGGTTTCAAACTCCTGGGCTCAAGGAGTCCTTCTGCCTTGACCTCACAAAGTGCTAGGATTACAAGTGTGAGCCATCATGCCCAACCAAAAGTAATTTTTAATAGTTTTATACTAGACTCTCCAGTGTTGAAGAATAAATCCTTTATAGCTGGTTTGTCCAAGTTAGTATCCATTCGAAGACCCTATATTGCCAGTGGTTACGTCCCTTAGGGCTCTTTAAATCTGATCTCCCTTTTTAATGTCATTGACTTGTTAAAGAAGCTAGACCTATTGATAAATGAGAATATTTATTTAACCTTATTTAAATATTTTTATTTAAGCTTAAATATTTAAGAATATCTCTTTATAATTCAAAATATTTTCTTACATAGCAAAAATTCTATTCAAGTTTTTCCAAGTTAAAAAAGAAAAGTTCTTTACATCTCATTTGTTTACACCAGGATCCAATCCAGAATCATGCTGCAAATGATTGTTTTGCTGTCAGTGTCTTTTAACATGGAACAGCCCGTTTTATTCATGTCAATAACTTGTTGACAAAATAGAACTATAGCATCTTGCAGAATGACCTACTTTCTGGATTTGGTTTCTCTATCTCTTTAACACTGCACTTGTCCAATATGGTAGCCCCTAGTCACAAATGGCTGTTGAGCTTTTGAAATGTGGCTAGTCTGAATCGAGATGTGCTGTGAGTATAAAATATACACTGGATGTCTAAGACTGAATACAAAAAAGGTAAGAATTTCACAAATAGTTTTTACACTGATTACAAGTTCAAATGATATTAGAGTAGTATGGGTTAAATAAATTATGTTATTAAAATTAATTTTACCTGTTTCTTTTTAAAAAATGTATCTACTAGTAAACTCTTTCTGGCTCCCATTATATTTCTATCAGATACTGCTATTCTAACAGACTAAAATTAGCCAGGTGTGGTAGCTCATGCCTATAATCTCAGTACTTTGGGAGGCTGAGACGGGAGGATCACTGGAGGCCAGGAGTTTGAGACTGATTAGCCTGGGCAACATAGGAAAACCCAGTCTCTAAAAAAGAAAAAAAAAAGTTTTTTAATTAGCCAGGCATGGTAATATGCACCTGCGGTCTCAGCTGCTTGGGAGACTGAGATGGGAGGATCACTTGAGCCCAGGCAGTTGAGGCTGCAGTGAGCTGTGATTGCACCACTGCACTCGAGCCTAGGTGACAGAGTGAGACCTTGTCTCAAGGAAAAAAAGGAAAAAGAAAATTGCTACCTGCAAAGAGCCTCCACAGTGACATGTAGTAGAAAAAAGAACATCTGTAGGCCAAAGTGTTCCTTAGCTAGACTTTTGTAACATTTGGTTGCTGTGTACCAGCTAAATGATTTTCAGTGCTAGACCTCGCCTAGAGAATTTGAAGACCTAGTGTTCTACAATCCTGGCATTGTCTACTAGATCCAGTAGATGAAACAGCTGCTACAGATACTTTAATATCCCTGATAGCTGAAAGTGTTAAATAATATAAACCTGACAGTGTGCTACAAATGCTAATAACCCAGTGCTGCTGATTTAAAAGTAAAGGAGTATGTGAGCCAATGCAAGTTTGTGCTTCATTTGTTTATATATTCATTTATTTTTAGTGTTGGAAAACCTTGGACAGACAATTATCTCCGATTTGGGATCACTGGAAAGTCAGCAAGATTTTCGAACCCCAGAGTTTGTGAGTACTACTGCTTTATCTTAAATTTGTATTGGTTAGCTACGAGATTTTTCACAAAATGAGAAAAAAGTTTTTTTATGAATTGATTCCTTTGGTGGCTACAGATCTTATGCCAGCGACTGTGCATTCAAAGCTCTGGTGTCTCTGGGGAGTAGGTTGCTGAACTTGATTGCCTCAGCATCATGCTCTATGTTTGTTCTTCATATTGTTCATGTAATTGCAAATGGGAATTCATTTTGCAATAAAATAGCATCTTGTTTCTGAAACTACTGTTCCATTCATTGATACCATTGCTATCAGTATCTGCTGTTAGTACCTCTGGAAAGCAGTCTTTAAGCATATACAGGTACACTGACCAGTGCCAGTCACTGGTAACGAACATAGCCTACTTTCCCTTTCATCCTGGAGCTTTCAGTGATACAACCTACATGTATCTTGTAGGGCTAGGAATATTCTTGGTTGTTACTACCAAGAAGGGAGCTAAATGCTCCCACTAAATTGGACTCATTAAAGATTAGCCATGGTTCCTACCCTTAAGGAATTAAAAATCTTATTAGATGCTACTGTGATTTTATTAATGTCTTGTTTAAAGAAAATTAAGCACATAGGATGCCTTATGCAAAATGTCCTTACCAAATAGATTTCTGCAGTAGGCTCATTTGGGGGGGTAGGGTTGGGAAGAAGTGTTTCTGTGACTCATGTACCGTGTTATTGCACCAGATGTGTAGGAAAAACCTGCCAGGATCCACTTACATTTCCTGATTTTTGTCCCTGTTGTAAATGGCCTACCACTTTAGGAATGCAGAAATCTTTTTTGATTTATTTTCAAAGTGTGTTACAATCACTACTCCGGTAATTGGCAGAGCACAATTGTATTATTGATAAAGACAAAAAAAAAAAAAAAAACTCATTATGTGCTTTTTCTGTTCTTGCTCATTCTTTATGGATTGCCTGGACAATTCAACCAAGAGTAAAGAAACTAGAGAGTGCTCTGGACTAAAGAGGGATGGCACATAAAACTGTATCCACAATGCCATTTTATTTCAAAGTGTGAGACCCCTGTGGTGTTCTAGCAGATTGCCTACTGTGAAAATCACCTGGATGTAATAGAAAGGCATAGTATTCAATGACTTCCCTATTATATTCAATAAAATTTCTGGTAAAGGGAAATTGTGAATGCCCGCCAATAGTCCTGCATCTTAAAGCATCAGAACAGTTTTATGGTTTTTTCTAACTTTTGCAGTTAGAGACCAAAGCAGAATTGACACAGATATTTTACACTTGAGTGTGATACCGGTAGACACTCATGGAGCTACCGCTTTTTTTGTTGTTTTATTTTTAGCTGCTTTTGTCAATACTTTTAAAGCAACATATCTAATCTAAAGAGAGGTGTGTGCAACAATGTGTTGATGCGCCTGGTAAACCCATGCATAGTTCACACCAATTCACTATGTGAAAATAAAAGTATTTTCCTCAAGAACAGCCTTGAGTGTGTTGCAGTGCTGGAGACCGACAAGTCTCGGCAGTGATGTTGCCACAGATAAGGCAGATACACCGATAATCTTCCTCTACCTTCAGCATTAACTTCTTGACTACCTCATTTTCATTTTCAAAGTGGAAGACAGCTAGTCTAAGCTAGAATGACCAGGGGTAGAACTCCAGGCTCACAGAGTACATTTACCTTATTGAAAGACTTATTTTCATGGTGAATCTCAGAACACCCAAGCTGGAAGGAGATTCTTAGGCTAAATCCCCACTTTTTAATTTTTCACTCATGTTTACAGAATTATTGAGAGTCATCCTATTGCTAGACTGCATCGATGGCATTGAAAACTGTTAATATCCTGATGTCTGTGGTTGATATCAGATTTCTGTATCCTATTATCTTTCTCTAGTTATGGTTTCATAACATGTTCAGGAGGGAATCTGAGATTTTCTTGTGCTTCATAGATTTTCACACATCTCATGCTCATTAAGGCCACTTCTTTGTGTAGCATGTAAATAGCTGCTTGTGTTTTCTCCTTAGCATCAGCCTAGCCAGTGTACTCCCAGTTCCACAGTAAACATGCATTACCTAAGCTGCTGTCTCCATGGCAAACAAACAGAAGGTGTAGAAGTGGTGTCTTGGGAATAGGGTGCCCAAGGGAATCAAGCATTATATTTAAAATCAGCTCTTTTTGTAGGCAGACGCTTACAGCATCAGTGAAAATGGGTGGCTCCCGTTGTATAGGCAGGCAAATGCCAGGACAAAATCTGGTAAGTTGATTCAAGCCACATTTTAAAATAAGAAATGGGTGTAACAGTACAAAACGGGGCAGAAAGAACCCAAAGGCAAAGCAAAATTGAAAAAAGAAGACTGAAAAGAGGGAATAAAAGGACCTGAAAAATCAATATTCTATTTTTCTCCATTTGGCATTTTGGAAAGTCCAACTGCAGTTTATGGAGTTGAACCGAAATAAAGCAAAGCCTAGTTCATGTTTACTCAGGCTTTATCCTCAAATAGTTCAGATTTTAGAAGGATTAAGAGCCTAGTGTTTTTAGACAATGGGGTGTATTTATAGAGTTTGGCTAACAGGGAGACTAACATGCTTATCATTATTAGTTCATTTCCTTCAGAATTTCTGTTTTTCTTTGAAACAAGGCCTAAGAGAACACTGCCAATTGAATAGCGTTGGCTGTCAGCATCATAAGCACGTTGAAGTTTTCTGTCACAGCTCAGGTGTCTCTAATGTGACTAGTTGGGTAAAGCCAGCACTGCTGTATAGTGTGCATAAATCACAGTGAAATAAATGCTGCTGTGAACTTCCCACACGGCCTGGAGACCACAGCCTACCTTGCTCTTGGCAGCATCCCCAGTGGCTTCTTTCCTCGCTCACTGCGGAGTTTGTTCATTGATTACCTGTCACCTGCATATCTGTGTTGTTCTTCTCCAGCTCCTGCCCCACTTTTCAGACTGAGGCAAATAAGTTTAGCCAAACTATGCAAAAGTGGTAAGTGGTGAACAGAGATGTGAACATAAGGTGCATGTATTCTTGCTACACTAAAGCTTATAAGGAACTGGGAACATGTTGAAACTAGAAACTGTGACATAGACACACTCCCAGGTAAGGTGGGTGTGTGGGTGAGAGTCAAGGTGAAAGGAAACTGGCAAATACTGGCATTAGAAAGTCACTTGATCTTGCTGTGGTGGAAAACTGTCTCAATCCTGATTCAGTTTTTGTTTAAGCACAATGAAATCTGTTTTACAACTTGTTTCATTAACATTTGGTCATGAACATTTTCCCATGCTGTTTTGTTTTCTCCAACACTGTTATCATCTCTGACATTATTTCTTCAGTATATTGATAAGCATAACTTATCCATTGTTACTTTGAAAGCAGTTAGTTCAAGGAGGATGTAGTCAGGAAAGTGGTGGCATAGCCAGATGCTCTGGAACTGTGTGAATGGTGGCTATCATTTGGGAACATGGATGAAAATAGATTAGGTGCATGATGATTCTGGGGAAGGGAACTGGTTACAGTAAGGCTGGAAACTGAGTCCCAAAGACTCAGATAACTTTGTAGAGTTCAGCCTTAAAAGTAGAGACTGCAGAAATAGGCCATGTGATTCAAACGGAGGATGGGGAGCCGTCCACATGGCGATGGAGCAGATAAATGTTGTTCTGCAGCATGGTTGCATGCAGGATATCCCACGCTTCCGCCTGGTTTGCCCAATCCCAGGTGTGGTTAAGAGCAAGGGAGATATTAAAGGGCAGTTATGGCTGGCCCAGCAGACCCCAGGTTGATTCCAAGCCCCAAGGAGTTGAAAAACAAAACAACAACAACAACAACTGGAGAGGCAGTGGGAGCAGTAATGGTCAAGGCTGTTTCTAGAAACTCTGACTCTGTTGACACCCAGGAACTCAGATGGGCCAGTTGCCTGAGTACATATAGGGTGAGGGATGGGGCTTGGGAAAGGATTCTGATCTAACAGTGGTGAATCTGCTTACAGCAAAGTGGAAGATACTGCCATGGATAGAAATCAGTCTTTGGTCAACATGAAAACACAGGAAGGAAAGAGAAGGCCAAGGAATTATGTTTTATGATCTGAGACTGACTAGTAATACCCTATTTTCCAGCCATTCTAGAAATCAGGGTTTATATGTAAAACCCTACTGACTTTTGAGAAACTGGTAGATTCTTATCACCTCTGATCGTGTGCCAACCGAAGATGTATTTCACTGTTTAGCCTCTACTAAATTTGGAATAAATAATAAGAAAGAATTTGGGATGGGAAAAGAGTATTGGGATTATAATAGGATAAAATAGGGAAGATGATGAAACCACAGGATTTAGAAAGACTAAATAGAAAAATAGACCCAGGAAGATGAAGATTAAAGTGGAAGAAATATATGTCTTATTAATTAAGCATCATAGATACACAGAAGGAAGCCTAACGAGTAATTATCCCCCTTTGAGATTTTGTGTAACTGACACCCTTTTTGAGGGAAGATACTACTTTATGGAAAATACTTTTGATTCCCTGAAATTCAAATTTAATTATCTTCAACCATATGAAAACACATGTGATCCAAGAAAGAGTTAAAATATTCATTCACTAAAATATTCATTTGATATCTACTATTTTAGGTGAAGAAACAGAAAAAAATAATCCTGCACTTGTGGAGCTAACATTTTGGTGTGGGAGACATAAAACACAAAATAAACATCAGATAATACATCCTTTAGAGAAAAAGTAGGGATTATGTGTGTGTATGTGTGGTGGGGGGATGACAGTTTTAAATAGGGCATTTAGGCATTATCTCACTGAGAAGTTGCCACGTGAAAAAAACTTCAAGGTGCTGCTGGAGCAAGCTCTTTGGAAATCTGGAGAAAGAGCATTCCCAGAAGGAGGAGGAGCACAGAGGTCTGGAGGTAGGAGAGTTTGTTAGGTATGTTTAAGGAAATGGAAGACCACTGTCGCTGAAGTAGAATGGTAGATCGAGAGAGCAGTAGATATGAGGACTTCATAGGCCATTGTAAAGACTTTGGTTTTACTTTTGAGTTGTGACGTCATTTGAAGGTGAGCCTTTGGGAGGGTAAACTGGCAGATTTTGAGCCGAGGAGCAACCTGAATTGACCTGTTTTCATAGGATGCCTTGGGCTGTGCTGAGAATAGATTATGGAGGAGCAGAGGAGAGGCAGAGAGACCTATTAGACATTCTCAGGAATCGAAGTGAGAGATGGTGGTGGGTTGGTTCTGAGTGTTAGTTATGGTGGTAGAGAGACATACTCAAATTCTGAATACTTTCAGAGGGTAGAAGCAATAGAGTTTGTTGACAGGTCAAATGTGAGCTGTGCAAGAAAAAGCAGTCAAGGAATGACTCCAAGTTTTTGACCCAGAAGACTATGGAAGGAGCAGTTTAGGGAGAGGATATGCAGGAGAGAAATCAAACTTCTGTTTTAAATATGTAAAGTTTGAGACATTCACGTGGAGATGTCAGTATGCAGTGGGATATATGAATCTGGTGTAAGAATTAAAGAGAGGGGCCCAACTACAGATTTGGGAGTTGTCAGCACACAGATGATGTTTAAAGCCATGGGACTAAATGAGAGCAACAAGTAAAGAAGTGAGATAGAATATAGAGGAGATGCTGGACTGAGCTCTGGGGCGCCAGTGTTTACAGGTCAGGGAAAGGAGGAAAAATCAGCAGGACAGGTTGAGCCAGGAGGAGCCAATTGAGGTGGGAACAAAGTGAAGAATTTTGGAAGCCAGGTGAAGAAAATATAAAGTAGGAAGGAATGACCAAATTCTGATGATGATGGACAATTTGCCATGACAGGAGGGGTTTGGATTGAGTAGTAGAATCCAAACTTTATTGGAAAGGATTCAAAACACAATTGGAGAAAAGGAACTGGATACAGAGAATATAGGTAACACCAATTTTTTTTTTTTTTTTGTGGGGGGCAAACAAGAATATAGAGAAAGGGGGTAGTATCTGAAAGTGTGATTACCATGAAGAGAGTTTTAGGACGTCAGGAATTACTGTTTGTCAGGTAGTGGGAGCAGTTCAGTAGGGAGAAAATCTGATGATGCAAGAGTGAGAGGGAAGGATTACTGGAATAATGTGCCTGAGCGGGTAAGAAGGGAATCTCATCTATAAGTGAAGGGATTGGCCATAGCTGTAGGGACTGTTCCTTAGAAGTATGAGGGAAACCAGCATATTGGGACACAGGTGAAATTAGTTTAATAGATTTGATGGTAGTAGATTGCTAAAGCTTTTTCTTGGTTGGTTTTCATTTACCAGTGAAATGGAAAGCAAGGCATTAGCTAAGATTGAGGAGGGAAAAGAGATCTGAAGAGAGAGGAGAAGGGGTGAGACCCTCATCTGGAATCGTAGGAGAGTGAGAGTGAATGCACTGAGGAAATAGAATGTGATCGCCGGCAGCGATGAGAACCTACTCAAGGGTAGTGGTCAAGGGTCATGGTGAACGTTGGGTGGTTGTGTGCTTTTTCCCAGTCAAGTCCAGCTTGAGGGAGCAGGTGTGGAATAGGCAAATCGTTTGACTTAACCAATTTGGAGAGTGAGAGAGCAGGCTAACTGGAGAAACTGGGAAAAAGTTCTAGGGTTTCTGGGCTGTGGCAAGGGCCTATTTGGGACTGATGATCCTGAATGAATTTACAGTGCTACACACTTGCCTGCTGTGTGGCTTTCTCCAGTGTCACTCAGACAGCGAGAAAGCAGATAGCAGGCTTCAACCAGAGTTGGAGCTTTGTAGATGAGCATTATGGAGAGTACAGTATTGGCAAGGGTGTCACTGAAACAGTGAGCTCTGGAATGTGGCCCTAAAGATAAAAGGCAGGGAACAAAGAAAAGGGTCAGCAGATTGATTAGAAGAAGTCAAGGGGCCTCTGGGGTCTTATAAAATGAGCAGGTGATGTTGTGGTAAGAAAGAGGGATTCCAAAATAAATGTTTTTTGAATAATTCTTAAATAAATGCTTCTTGAATTTTTCGGAATGGCAAGGACTGGGGTGGGACTACGGCATTAGTGCATGAAAGGGAGAAAGTGATTGGCAGTAAAAAGTGAAGCTGCTGAGGGGCCAGAGTGCACTGGTCATGTGCTATCTGTGGACGTGATGAAGGACACACAGTGGAGAGGAACATATGAGCCTGGCAGCATTTCAACAAACCAGGAGCAGCGGGTGGGAATTTGGAAACGATAGACTTTAGGAAGCTTTGGAGTTGTATTCTATTCACATGGACCTAAAATGAATGTTCTTCCGATAACATTGAGGAGTAATGGTCTGGAAGTGGCACTTGGGAAAAGAACATTAATTTTACTTCTTCACCCTGAGGTGTGATAGGTATGAGAGAATCAGAGCCAGCTGCCCACAGGTCTACCAATTTTTGCTTGAAGGTTTTGTTAAAGTGAGTTCAAAGATCTGTTTTCACCTTTTTTTTTTTCCTGAGTAGTCCAGATTATGTTTTGGTTATTTCTGAAGCAAGTGAATTGGTGTTGGGGCTATTGAAAAATACTTTGGTTTATTTTATGGTCAATTCAAGACCTTTCTGGCTAATCCCAGAAACCCAACTGAAGTCCCAAGGTCTGCTCACAGACTCCCAGATCTTCAGGATCAGAAAGTTTGGGAATAAGACAGTACCCTCTCAGTCAAGCATTTTTTTCACTTAGACTTACACTCTTTTGCCTTCTATTAACAAAGAAATATGATGACTTTGCCTGGTGTCTTTGGTCCTAAGTTTGCCAAAGTAAAAAGAAAAAGCAATCAAAAAAAGAAAACCAAACAAAGGAAAATTAATTTGGCAAAAGGACTCTGAAAAGGGGGAAATGAGATCAGAGATAAACTGGCTAGTAAGAATTGCTAAATTGGCCCATTTGCTGTGGTAGGAATTCACATGGCATTTCAAGGTTGAAAGCTTTTTGTGCATTCAAGAACAGAAGGTGATGGAATGTGCATTTTTGTCTGAATATGGAAGAATATTTGCTCTATGTGACTGATTCAAAAGCTAAATCATAGATTTGTTACAAATGGGGAGTATGAGCAAAAGTGAAGCAGTTCAACATGCAAATATGTCATTTAGAAATTTTTTTTCTGAGTCACTTCTTTGGAATGCAGAATGTTATTTTCCCAGAGAAGCAGTCATAAATGGTGATTAGGTTGCTGGGCCTTGCCAGGCCAGACCTGCTAAAGCCCATTAAACTCAAAAGGCTAACAAATGATCATTCTGTACTAATAATCCTCTTGAATACTCTAATCTTTTATTTTTTTCCATTCTTAGCCTAAAACTGTGAGTGTAAAATGAAAGTCTTGAGTGACTGAGTTGAGGCTCGTGAAAAAATGCTTAGCATGATCAGAGAGAGAGTGATTGATTTTTGAGTTATGTGAGACGATGAAGAAGCAGTGGTCGGCCGACAGTTTAAGGAGTCAGTTTAATTGTATGAGATGAACAAGGAAACAGCTTACCAGCTTCTATATTACTTTTGTCTTTTCTGCTAATGAAAGTGAACTTTAGATTGAAATGATTAAAGGTTTGGTGAAGGCTACAAAAGCTCATGCTGCTCAAGAATATTTTAGAAAGGAATATAATTGTTCCAAATGGGTTTAAATTTCCTGTCTAGAAAAATTATACATTGGCCAGGGTATTAAAAGAGCTTGTAGATTTGGCTTGTGGAAGTGCAGCCGGTCATCTCAAAGTGATACAGGGACTGGGACAGGTGCCAGAAGCTAGTGGGGCAAATGTGACAGTTCTCAAAAAGGGGTGAAGTTAGGATAGAAGTTGGGCATAGGCTAAATTCTCATATATGGAGACACTGAAGCTGAAGCACGAATCTCCATATCCAGAACAAGATGTTTAAGCAGATGGTTTGTGAATATTAGAAAAAAGATCATTAGGAGCCAACATGATGAGTTTAATAAAATAAGCCAACCCAAACTGAATACATTCCTTTTTTTAAATGGAGGTTATTAGACTGGCAGAATAGGAGAGAGCCACAGACATTTTTATGTGTTTTGATTTTAGCAAGGTGTGTGGGGGAAAAAAATTGTATTTAAATACAAAATGAAGAAATGCGTGCCTGGTGACAGCATGATTATCTGGGCAGTTATTAAAACTGTGGAATAATGGATGAAAATCAATTTCTGGAGGAGACAAAAATCAATATGAATTAAATTTCTGCCCCTAATTCATAAATATCAGCTGTTTAAGTAAAGAGCATAAGAGCAGAGAGTAATGACGGATCACATGAAATGGCTGGGTATTTGGTTAATGAAGCTCCATGTGAATTGAGCATGTGATAACAGTGTCAAAAGGTTAATGAAAATCTAGGTTGCATTTGTACCTGTGTCCAGAATAAAGGAAATACTAGGCTTCTCCTGCTCAGTATTGGTAAAACTACCTCCTGTTCTGAGTGCTGACTTTAAAGGGGGAGCATATTGAGAGGGAATGATCAGCATGGTGGAAGATCCCAGTATTTAGGCAAGAATGTGAAAGTAAGATTTAAATATTTGTCAAGAGTAAATGGTGGATGGTGTTGCAAAATACAACATTAAGACCCACGGATAGAAGGTATATATGAGCAACTAGATTTCATTTCAGTGGAAAGATGTTCTTATAATTAAAATACCTCACGCCTTGGAGGAGTTGAAATACAGATGAAACTGATACAATCTAGGATGGAGATAACGAATGCCTGAACCAGGGCATGTCAGTGGGACATGGCAATTGGCAATTTCTAGTTGATAATTGATGGTAACTTACAGAAAGTGGGGAATGAGGGAAAAGGAGGTTTCTGTGACTATCTCACCCAGTGAGTTTTATGCAGTTCATTGATGTATCTGCATTGTTCCCTTTTATGTTTTTTCCTCATTTAACAAATTATCAGCAGCCAAATGATATAATTGATTAAAACCCTTTCTCCATATAACAGTGTTCATTCTACTATTCCACTATTTCCAGAAATCCTTAGCTATAAAATGTCTTGTGATTACCTGCCGCACAAAGTATCACATTAGAAATTCAGCAAGCTATCTGTTATCTGGGGAATGTCAAAATTAATTTGACAAAAACATGGGTGAAGAAAGCAGGGAGCCCTGGGCACTCTGAACAAAGATGTGATATCAGTATTTACCATGGAACTCATTTGATTATGACTCATCTAGAAGCATAATCACAATAATGGCCAGGAAAGCCACGGAAGCAAAATAATTGAGTTAAAGTTGAGAGTTTGCTGATAAATAACCTCATTGTGCCATGACCTAAAAAGCAGCATAGATGTAAAATGTTATAATAAAAATTTAAAGAGAAAGACAGAACTTGGTGGGAATGTACACGCAATGTGAATTCACAAGATTCCTAGAAAATTGGAAAGGAGAAACCAGTGGGATTTCAGCTGCTGCCATCCCTCCTGTATTTTGAACTCTTAATGAATTGAGAAGGCTGAAGGGCTTTGGAAAGATGATTTGAAATTTTTTTATTTCTGAAGTCCCATTGGTTAACTGTAGCTTTCTTTATTTTAACAAATAATAATATAAAGTGCCTCTTTACTCTAAGTCTCAAATGTATTCCTCAAGTCTGTCTCTGGTAAGAAACTATAAATATGCTTTTACCCAGAAAACTCTTAATGGCTTCTTCAAAAGGAAAATGCATTTATAGCTCCCTTCTCCCAAGTCATTCTTTGAAATGTAGAATAATGTGACCTGACAGATTGTAATGACTACCAAACAGCATCTTCATTAATTATAATGGGCAAACCAGTAATATGGATCTTTATGATGTTAGCATGTATTAGGATATATCAAGTCAAGACCACAACTGTAGCTGGAATAAAATTTGATCACAAATTTCTGTGTTTTAATTTTAGCAGGATGCGTGGAAAAAATTGTAGATTTTTTTCCTGACTTCCTTAAAATAAAAAAAAATAATGAAAAATTTGACAGATCATTCAGTGATGCTAATGGTGTCACTATCATTTCATGTACTTTTGTCCACTTTGTTTTAAAAGCAAATATACTATCTTGTGAAATATAAAGGAAGATTAAAAAGAGAGGCGACTTAGATAAAGTACTTCTGAGACTTTGAAAAGTGTTTTTACTTTAATTTTTCTTTTTTGTAGGTGAAAGCCATTCTAAGATTCCCCTAGGAAGTTGAACATAAGATATACTTGAGGGAATTAGAAGCCCTATCTTTCCATGCAGCTCTGCTCTCAGGTCCCTGTGGACAAGTCGCTTTTCCTTTTAGAATCTCAGTTTCCTCATGTATAAAAAGGAGAAAAATCATCAGTAGATATCCTCATTGGGGTGGAGTATTGTTCTGTGACTGTATGGTGATTGAGAAACATTTTAGCTCTCTTAAAAGGATGTTAATAAAATAATATTATAGTGAATAGTCTTTTTTTTTTTTTTTTTTTTGAGACGGAGTTTCGCTCTTGTTACCCAGGCTGGAGTGCAATGGCGCGATGTCGGCTCACCGCAACCTCCGCCTCCCGGGTTCGGCAATTCTCCTGCCCCAGCCTCCTGAGTCGCTGGGATTACAGGCACGCGCCACCATGCCCAGCTAATTTTTTGTATTTTTAGTAGAGACGGGGTTTCACCATGTTGACCAGGATGGTCTCGATCTCTTGACCTCGTGATCCACCCGCCTCGGCCTCCCACAGTGCTGGGGTTACAGGCTTGAGCCACCGCGCCCGGCCGTGAATAGTCTTATCTAACATTTATGGATGGTTGTAGTTGGCTAAGCACATTACAAGGAAAGGGCTAGCTAGCATTGAAATGGCCACATCCCTACATTGTGCAGCCCTGCCACACCGCATAACATTCCCTTTCAAATGAAATCAGAGTGTGTTGGTATCAGGAATTTGTTCTATTCTTCTTAGAAGAGTAGGCAAGAGCCTTGATGATTTGTGCCCTTGAGAAAGTACAGTTACAGACATTTAAGCATCTACCACGTTATCAAAAGGTTGAAAATTAATCAGACCCAGCAATATTATAAAATACCAGCAGGATAACCTATCAATTAATATGTTGAGCCCTTACTAACACTTGCTAATATAATTTTCAGTGAACTAGAAATAGGCTATTTATGTGCTATTTTGAATAAGCCACTATTAGCTTCACTAAATTTTGCAGTAAAATTTTCATTCAGTATTTATTAATCAATATGCTTAGCGAAATACAAAGCAGTCTATCTTAACATTTACCCAAAGGGCCAAGAGTGGGCATGCTGTTCACCTCAGTCTCCTGCCTTGTCTTATGGTCTGACAAATGGTAGTCGCACAGTTGACACTGGTTGGCTGGTTGATTGAATGAAAGACTCTATAAGGCAGCGTGTACTGTTTGATGAGTTCTGTTAGGCACTTAGGAAGTGCTAGAGGAGCACAGTTAGGGTTGTAGTTCTCAACTCTGGCTGTGCATCAGAATTACCTGCAGTGTGCTTTTGAAATTTGAAGGCCCAAGCTCCACTTCTATGTGTGTATCGTCTTAGTAGAACGTGAGTGTGTTTATATAACATTTAAAAGATGACTGTAATGTACACTCAGGTTTAAGAATCATTAGAAAAATCAGGTTTGAGCTGCATGCCTATAATCCTAGCATTTTGGGAGGCCAAGACAAGAGAACTGCTTGAACTCAGCAATATATATATTAAAAAAAATTGCTTTATATATGTGTGTGTGTGTATATATATGTATATACACATATATGTGTGTGTATATATATGTATATACACAGCTATATACCATTTTCTTCAAAAATACAAACCTGATTTTTTATACATATATATGTGTATATACGTATACACTTATATATACGTATATATATACATATACGTGTATACTCATGTATAAAAAATCATGTTTGTATTTTTGAAGAAAATGGCATATAGCTCAACCTTGAGGACTGCATTTTGGCAGGTACTTAAATCTGTGCCAAAATCTATATCAATCAGGATTTTCCCAGGTCTTTTGGCTGACCTCTGAATAATGCCCACACAGATAATGGAGAATTACCTCCTTTACTTGAAAATCACCTGATTGTGGATGTTAACCACATCTACAAAATATCTGTACAGCAACACCTCGGTTAGTGTTTGATTGCATAATAAATGGGTACCATGGCCTAGCCAAGCTGATACATAACTATCACAGTGGATGTATTACAGGAGGGTCCAAATGGCATGACATGAAGATATCAATGAAGGTGGCAATGAGTGGAGTGTGCCCAGTTTGCATTGAGCCTAGAGTTGATCTTGGGAAGGGAGAGGAGATGATGTTGGAAAGATAATGTGGAATGCAGAAATGTTGGACTAGAGAGTTTGGGCCTTTCAAGAGAGAAAGCAATGCTGTAGCAGCACTGTCCCACAGAACTTTATGTCATGGTGGAAATGTTCTGTCTCTGTGCTAACATGATAGCCACTGACCACACGTGGGTATGGAGATAACTTGTGATGCAGCTATTGAGGCCGAAGAACTGAATTCTTAACTAATTCTTATTCATGTAATTTCAATAGCCTTGTGTGGCTCATGGCTACTTGTGTTGCAAAACACCACTGTAGAAGGAGTATTCTGGTGGGAGGATGCATGATGAAGTATAGGAGAAGCAATGTGCAGGCAGTCCAGTTAGGAGATGACCATAATATTCCCAGTGGAGACTGGGTAGAAGCAGGGAACATGGAAAGGAGAGTTGGGGGCGAGGGAGAAATGAATCAAAGATAATCCTACATTGACCATTTCTCTATCTCTCCGGCCACTTCCCTACTGTTTTGCTTCCCACCCTTTGTCACTTTCGAACTTCCTATCAGTTAGATTCCTCAGAGCCCAGCCCCATTCATCTTTTCTCAGTCTCTCTCTCTCTCCTGGCACTCACTTCCTCAGCTTCCATGACTGGCTCTATGTTGACAACTCCCAGGTTTATTTTTTTAAATCTTTCCTCTGAGCCCCACATGCTGATACTGCCACATAGAAACCTCAGGGACTTAGTCTTTCCCTCCTAATTTTCTTTTTCTTCAGGTTCTCTGAATGTTGATAAATGTAATCATCATCCTCTCAGCTGCTCAAGCCAGAAACCCAAGGCTCTTTGACCCCCATCCAGTTAGTTACTAGGGTCTGCTGATTCTAAGTATAAATTACAGCTTCAGTCTGTCCCTTTCTTCTCATCTTCAGTGCTGACTCCCTCAGGTAGGCTCCATCCTTCTTCCCTGTGCTCACAGTTTTCCCATTGCCACTTTTGCCACCCACTGAGCTGTTCTCTAAATAATTCCTTTAAAAATAGAAATCAGATTTCTTTATTTCTTCTGTGATGTGTAATGGAATTTTTCCCTGTTAATTTATCTGCCATATTATAGAATATCACAGGACAAAGGGTTAATTTATTTAATAATATTTATCCATTTAATGTTTCTGTAGCCCTGTTGAGCAGGTACTGTTGGGAAATATCACTGAAGAGGTGGCACAGTCTGTATCCCTTTGAGGCATATAGTCCAGTGAGAGACAGACATTAATGAAATAATTACACAAATGACAAAGTTGTGAGAAGTGACATTTAAGGAGAAGTATAAGGTGTGCTGTGAGCATACAAGAAGTAAACCTAAGCTAGCTGGGGGACCACAGAAAATCTCCACAAAGAGGAAAGGGGGCAAAGGAGATTCTAGGAAGAGGGAACTGCATGTGCAAAGATAGGAGGGAAATACTTTTCTTCAATAGAATACAATTTAAAATGTTAATAGAATATACAAACTGACAACTGCATTTGGATGGAATGGAGTCTTGAATTTTCTGGAATGGACTTAGTCTGTTGCAACCTAATTATAAAACTTAAATAAAATTGTTATGTTAAATACTTTGATATGTTACCTCAAGTCACTTCAGTAGGTATTTGTCGGCTCACTTTCTTAGCTGTTACAGATTAAAAACAAAAACATATTTTTTCCTTCAATGTTATATTCCAGTTAAGGTGATGGTATATGTACATACAAATACATGACTTACATATGTATTATACTATTATATGATGTAAAATTAAGAGCCAAAATAAATGGTATAAAAATCAGTTCTAAATTTTTAATATTCTTACACTTCACACTCTAAAAAGAGAAGTATCAACCTTAAAGAGGTTTTTTTTAAAAATATTGATATACCTACTGATATCTACTATATTAGAACTTAAAACTGAGAAATTAAAAAAATATGTATTAATTCATGTAAATATAACCAATAATAAAAATACACATTAATATAAATATTTATGTAGAATAAGTGTCTTCTAAAATAGTAGGAAGGGTATCATTTTTAATACACTTTTGCAAACCTCTTTAAGAAAAGACAGCTGGATTCTTATATATGATTCTGCACCTAAAAGTTGCAATATGTTGTTTTGGTTGAAGTACATGAAGATGATTCAGTCTTACATAGACAGGTAGTCAGAAAGAGGAGACATATTTTAAAGCCTTTTCAGATAATTGTGGATGTTTTTCTTGGATTTCACAATAAAACTCAACAAGTGGTAGTTTTTAAAGATTGGTTGTAATGTGGAATGTGAAACTGTATTAATGAATTTTCCCTGCGTGAAAAACTTGCCTTGTGTTTTGAAAGGATCTTTACCCAAGCATGATTTTTACCACCATGCTTAGGTCAGTTGGAAAGTATCAATTCACTAAGTTAAGTAGATTTTACAAATGTTTACTTGTTTCATTACATGAAAAAAAAATCACATTTGTTAACATTACCTTCAGTCTCAACAGAAAAGTCATTGACTATTAGGAAGCTGTCAGATTCACAGTGGTTAATTCAATTGTCCTAAATTCTGATATTTGGTTGAAAGCTTCTATTTTGTCACTAACAGTAAATGTTGTCAGTTGTTTTCCTTGAAATGACAGTTGCATGTTGTTCATTTTTGAGAAAGTATCTGCTAAATACTCATCTGTGTAACCAAATTTTGTGTCCATCATCTGTCAAGTAAAAATGGTATTCTGTGGGAAAAAAAAAGCAGTTTTAACACACAACTCAAAAATCCTGCAATCCCTTTCCCTTGAGACAGTCCTCATACTTCTGTGTGCAGCAGAAGTGTTTAATGGGTACTTCCATTTCTTCCCACAGAATATTAAGAAGATGTGTACTCAACATTTAAGATTTAGTAAAGTTGGTACTTTACTGCTCTGTCAAGAACATTCTTAAGGGAAGTGACTGTTTTTTTCATTGTGATCATGTTGTGGTAAAGAATGCCTCCACTAGTTCAGTCTGCTGCCAATGAGGAATTGTGCTAAGGTGCTGGCCGTTTTACACACCATGACTTTTGCACCATCACTGAAGATGGTAATGCAGTTAGAAAAGCAAATACCACCTTAGTATTATTATAAAAATGGTTTTGACCTTGCAGTTCCCCCAAAAGGGTCATGAACCCCCAGAGGTCTATGGAGCCCACATCGATTGGCACAGATGGTGGTACGGCAAGAGAGAAACATGAACCCAAGTTGGTAGGAAGGCTTCCAAGGAGGAACTGAGCTGGACCTTAAAGAAGAGTTAAGATTTGGATAGGTGGTAAGGAGTAGGTTATTAGGAGAGGGGTAGGGGATTCCAGAAACCATGTGAGCAAAGGAGTAGAGAGAGGAGGGACCATGACACAGTCAAAAGACTGATGAGAACGGTGGTTGGATTGGAAGGTTAGGAATGGGGAGTAATAGTTTATAAAATGTGGCATAGAATCACATTATAAGGCATCTGAAATAGTCATCTGAAAAGTTTAGACTTCCTCTAGAGGTTACTGGGAGTAACTAACGGTTTTTGAACCCTTCTGTGACTTGCTGAGCGTATTGGTTTAGGAATGTCCTTTTGGTGGCAATGTAAAAGGTAAATTGGCGAACAGGAGAACCAGATGCAAGGAGACCAATGGGGTGTTAGTTGCAATCTCATTAGTAAGGGCCAAGAGCACAGACTAGAATGATGTCAATAGGTGGAACAGATTGAAAGTTAGACTAACTGCCTCAGAGGTGGAGGCAATATGAGAATTAAAAATGAAAAAGTCAAGGGTCACCTATACTTGATATTGCATAACCCCAATTGCTTGCCAAGGACATTGTCTATTGGGGTAATGCAAAAAAAAAAAAAGGGAGTGCTTTTTTATACAGTCCCACATAAGACTTTATCCTCCCCCCAAAAATCAGAATGTTTCCTTTTTTTCTGACAGCAGGACTGTATCATTGAACATATTTTCCTTTTGCCCTCTTGCCAGGAGGCTTTGTGCCAGTTTTCATGTTAAGATCACAACAACTACAATTGTCCCAATGGTTAGTACATTTTCTTCCTCCTACCTTCTCTGGCTCCGATGCTGTTTATAATTCTTTAATGGTATTGTATTCATTCTTCTTGACGTGAAATGTCTTAAACCTCCTTTTGAAACAGGCTAGGAGAAGGTGTAGGATACAATTTAATGATAGTATTAATGGCCCTTACCATGTTTTATTCTTTTGTGGAATAAGGCCCTCGTGTTTATCACACTTTACTCAGAACCTGAAGAAAGATTGAAAGCCTCTGATGTCCAAAACCAAAGCACTACTCCTTTATTTGAGAGAATGTCAACAAATTCAGTTAATCTGGTTACCCAAGTCAAAGCACGTTGGAAGCAGCAAGTAATAGGGTAACACAACACCTATTAAAGAGAGGTAAATTGATAGCTTAAAGAAGTAATCCCTGATAATCTGAGTAACAATAGAGAGAAGAAACAAGCTGCGGTGGAAGTTGCTGATGATTATAAGGAATGTGAATGCATCCAACACAGCTAGTAATCAATAAAGAACTGTTACCCATTAAGGTAGAGAACACCATTTTGAAAGCTCACATTTATGGAGCTTTTACTGAGTTCCAGGTTTTGTGCCATTGCCTTGCATACATCATCTCACTTAATCTTCACAATAACCCTGCCTTTCTATGATTTTCCCTTTTTACAAATGAGTAAATTTAGCTTAAAAGAGACACAGTATAAACACAGAGGCACGTGGCTAGTTGTGTGTGGCACAGTTAAGAGTTGAACTTAGTAGTTCTGCCAGATACCGAAGTCTGTGTCCTTTATTCTCATTTTAGACTCTTCATTTTTTACCTCTGAAATAATAGTAACTTGAGTTACATTCAATATCCTCTTTTAAGAGTTAAAAATTATTTTATTGGTATAAAGTTTAATTATCTAAAACCTCATTTCCTCAGAGCAATTTATTTCTTAAATTCTCAATCATTGAGTTTTTTAAGGTTTTATTTATTTACTATCTATAGTCAGCTTAAAATGTTTTTGTACCGCTGTTTTAAATGAGTCATTCATTTTTTAAAAATTGTGTTTTGGAAACATCTGTGCATCCCCATTTCCACACCACGAATAACAGCCATTCTTGTAAACTGCTTTTTGAGTTAAAGTAAGAAAAGTAGTATCTACATAAAACATGAACCAACTGGTAGATTTGTCACAATCCTTTGTTTTCCTGGGCACTAGGTACTCTAATTTGTTTTTCTTCCTTTAGCTTTGAATGAAGTTGAAACATTGACCCCCAGAGCAGCTGTCTGAGATCACAGCCCAGGGGTACACGTGACATAACCGTTTGACTAGGGAGTTACAGATGATGACAGCACTCTTGTGCAGCTGAAAAGCTAAAAATAGCCCAGGGCAGTACTAAGACTGAAAATGGAAACCTGTAAAAGATGAGTTCACCAAAGAAATTGTACCAGGAAAAACCCTTAGATGACTTTCAAACACATGTCACTGTGGGGGTGATGGATTGTAACATTAAGGGAAGCTGCAGAAAAACTATCTGAGAACCTAGTTAAGAGCCCAAGACTTCCTACTTGGTTACGCCCCAGTTACACCTTATTTATCATCTTCAGCTCAAACTAAGTATGAATAGCTATAGCTTAAAATTTGAGGACTCCTAACCTGACACAGGTGTCTACTAACATAACACAGTCACATGTAACACAGGTGACTTAGGAAAGGGGGCAATTCACAGCTATTGATTTGGTAACTGGGAACCACTGGTATTTATGAGGACCAAACATAGATAAGCTAAAGACAGTTGAAGTATAGTTAATTAAGAAGAATCAGAGGAGGGGTGGAGGGGAACGTGCAGGTGCAATGTCAAACTGCATTTGTTGTTCCATAAAACTAAGGATCTTAAAGTTTGTGGATAGAATATTGTGAAAGTTCACTAAATTATTAAGAATCTGGTTGTGGCAATATTATTTTGGTTCTAACTGATTCCAGAATATAACATTGGAGCTATTTCTTTAAAAGTTTAGAAATGTAATCTAGGACAACTGTTTTGTCTAAGTGGAAAAACTACAGATCATTCTTCCTCAGGAGATGGTACAAACTGAAAATGCTTATAGGGTCAGAAAAGCTTGAAGTAAGCATGGCTGGATATTAAATCCACGATGGATATTAAAGCAAGATGCCTTGAGGTTATTGGAACCTTAAGAGGTTAGCCTCTAGGAGGATAATCATTCACTCTCACAAATGTCCTCTTTTACCACTTGTCTTGCTTTATTATATCTATCTTTTGTAATGCTTTATTGGGATATCTTGCAGTTTGATCTCTCCTACATTTCTTTTACCAACATTACTCCCTCCAGATGAGAACAGTCCAAGTAGATGATGATTTCCTCTAGAAAGGGAGAGTATAAAAACAAAACTATAGGCATTTTCACATTTTTTTCTTTTCATTTATTGACTGTTGTTCCCCTTTTCTGCAGATCACCTTTAAAGAAGGCTAAACTGAGATATTAAAATGGTCAAAAGTCTGTGGGAAAACAGGAAAGCCAAAAATACATATATTTAGTCAGGCTAATGAAAATTACAGTTATAACTGTGGGTTTAAGAAAAAGATTCAGTAAGAGTCCCCTATCCCATAAGAAGGCTCCTAACTCAGCATCTTCCACCCTTGTTAATTAATGCCATTTAAGGAAGTTTTATTTTAAATGTCATTTCAAAGGCCTATTTTCATATTTCGTCTCCCCCTTTTCAGAAATTTTAAGAATACTTAAAGTCCTATGAGAACTCTATTTGATAAAAGTACTGCTTCCTTGGCATGAACTAGAGGGAAATATTTGAGCTCAAAGCATTGCACCTTCATCCTCACCAGGGTCTAAAATGTGGTATTCTAATGATAGAACTCTAGAGTTTAACATAGGCAAAGGGAAACAAAGGTGAAATCAGGAAGCCATTAATACGTGAACATTTCCTTGTATACAACAACAAGGCATTTCATGGCACAATCTAATGATATTATTTATAAGTGAACTACATCTATCCTTGAGAAGTGACTGAAAATAACAAGTTCAGCTGTTTGAGAACTGGTTACAGCCATTTAGTTTATAAAACACAAGACTATTTTTAAAGAATTTGTATATCAGTTTTAATTTGCAACAGAAATTATTTGTATACCAAATAAGTAGTATGTTCTGAATCTAAAGGAATGTCGGAGTCAAAATACACAATTGATAACTTAGTAGTTATGCAGGTGGCATGTAAATTATAATAGTCGGTCAACAGGTTGGTGCCCTTCTAAAGTTAGCATGCCGCATTCCAGTTGAGTGTCCACATTACAGAAAACATGTTCACCTTGCTAAACCCAGGGCTGCCTCACGATTCACTGGAACATTTCTCCCTTTTCCTTTTGGGACTGATTTAGTAAAAAATGAACTCTTTTAAGGTCACTATACACATCATTTCCCATCTTCTTTTTCATGACCACAACCCCAGTAGATTGTGCTGGGACACCATCTACTCCCAAGAGCTGCTACTCCTTCTGATGTTGTCTTATCCAGCTGCCTGTTCAAATGGATACCAGGGTTCACAGTGGCTATAAATCACACCATTTCTGTGTTTGGATTACCTGGTTCAAGCACCATCCAGGGATGCATAGGAATTTCTCATAACCAGTCTCTCCATAACTCATGTTGAGTGCTTACCTTTGAAGAGGTATTTGGTGCCCTCCCCCACTTAGCAGTCTGTTAGCAGACAGGTGTCCCAGACTGAACCACGTAGAATCATATAGGCCTAGTTTGTATTGCCCTTTACCTACTTGCTCAGTTACCTGTGTAGTTTTTAGAATTTCAAAAGGAAGAAGACCCAAGACAATCTACTGAAAAGTGTTTAATAAGACTGTTCAAATAAGTGAAAGATAGTAATAAGCACTCTACAAAACAAAAAACAAAAAAACCCAGTATTTTATTTGGGCAGTACCCATAACAGAGTTAGAACTCTCTACTTAAAAGGTGTACATGAAAAAAACAAAATACGTATTTTTGACTGTCATATTGGGAGAAGTGGAAAACACTGAAGTCTAACGAGGGTGGAGCAAAGCACTCATACCCTGCTAGTGGATATATTGATTTTATAAATATTTTATAAATATTTTGGATGACAGTTTAGCAACCTGTGTATCAAAAGCTTTTAAAAAGGCTGTAACACTTAAAATCTGCTTCTGGAATTTAGCCTAAGGAAATAGTGATTGAACATGTGCACGGATTATGTACAAAGATGCTCATTGCAGTAGTGTTTATAAAAGCAGAAAGCTGGAAACCACTTCGGTGCTCATCAGTGGAGGAACTGTTTTACTAAATTATATTGCAGCTATTATACATGTTGTAGAGCTTTCAATAAAGCTAGCAAGTGTCTATAATAGACGTTTACAAAACAGAATAATATGATACCATTTTGTTTAGTGTGTTTGTGTGCTCCTGCGTGCATGTATGTATTTCTAAGCCTGAAAGGATGAACTCTAAAATTTTAAGAAACTTAGCTCATGTCTCGGAGATGGGATTACATATGACTTTTGTTTTTTTCTGTATACTTTTTTGTATCTTCAGAATTTTTCTGTGTTGAGTATATATTTTATCATCAGAAAAACATTTTTTTTTTTTTTAATTCTAAGAAAAAAGTAAACCTGAGCTCCTGAGTTCTCAGCAGAGAGAGAACTGAAGGTGAACAAGCAAGACCTGGCCACAAACCTTCAAAAGCTAATAGTATGGTTAACAGGGCAGGAAGCAGACAGTGTGATTTGTACAAACATCATTCTGGGCCACTCCTGAGTACACCTTGATTGTCATAGAGTCACCACCAAGGGATGTTCTTGGAACATCCTGACACACTTGACTCTAAAACAGACTTGTAGTCTGAGCTTCAGGATATATTTTCCTCCTTGAATGGGCTTCTTTTCCACCTTGCTTCTTTGCCGTCAACACATTCCTGAATGCCTGGTCTGGTCAAAAACAAGCTCACTTACTCCCTACAGCACATACCATTTACTGAGCTGACTTCCTGTGTGGCTCCCCTGTGTGTCCAGTGTTACTAATATGTTACTTCCTTTCCTCCCCATCCCAGCTTCCACAGTACTTGTCTTTCCACCGTCAGAAGTCAGCCTTCTGTACCTGCAGTTCTTGGCACTTTTTTGGCTCTGTTATTGGTGTTTTTCTTGAACTTCGCATTTTGCATTTTGATCAATATAAAAGGAAGAACATTCGACCTCGTCTCTTCTATCTCTCTAATATTTTTGCACCATTTTTTTTGGAGGAAGAAAACATTTTATTTATTACTCATGCCTTGACTCTGATGCCTGAACGCTGCTATAGTTAGGAAAAACACTTAGGAACATGTGTAATTCATAACTGCATGCCATGTAAATAAAATTTTATTATGTTTTATATTTTGTGAAATCTAAATATTTAAATAAAGGTTTTTGCTTCTAAACATGGATTCACAATTTACTTAAAAATAGAAGATTCCATATTTTTACTTTAGTAGTTCTCTATTGTTATTACAGTTTTTTCCCTTTGTGTTCTTCTTGGAATTAGCTACTTTGTCTTACTAGTCTTAAAAGCTAGAGAGAGCCACATGTTTTTTTCCATATTTGCACATCAGTTGCACTTCAAATTAATTATGTGAATGTTTTGATATTGTTTATTTTTCGTAGTATAATTCTTCAACTTTGTTGTTAGACAGTAAACCTTTCTTGCATCCTGCTGTGTGTAAAGATTGAGACCCAAGTGAGCCTGGAATACTCTCTAGTCTCATAGTAAATGACAACCATATCGGGGGAGGAATAGGCTATTTGGAAATTCCGATACAGTAAGACAGTCTTACTTGCTGTCAAGGGAAAGTTTCAGACACCCTTACACATAAACAAGAATTTGAGCAAAGATCCTAATCTGACTGGTTTTATTCAGATCTTGGACAAATAATTTAACTTCAGCGTTTTAACTATCTTTTTATTTAGGCCAGTTCCCTTGTTACATATTCTTTCCAGGCTAGTGTTTAGTTTCTCCCTTTTTCCGGTTGTGCAGTAGTGTCTTCTGCCAAGAGATAGAAAACCTGGATTTCACAGCAGTAGAGACTGGCACTTTTCTCTCTGGTATTGCATTTTAATAGTACCATATTGGAGTTTGACCTACTTATTTCACACAGGCAAATGTTACCAAGTCAGTGGAGTTTTCCTTCAAATAAAGGGTCATGGTCTTCATCACACATGGGAGGTATGTATGCAGACCAGATTATCTGGGAGCTAATTGCCAACCTGTGCCAGTGTGCAAGGGAAGAGTGTCTGGAGCCATGTACTGATGTAGTTCTCATTCCAGGCCTAATTCTTCAGAACTTCAGTGAGTTCCTGCTGGGCTCCACCAAAGGCAACGGGTTGTGGGCTACAGAAAACAAGTTGCTTTTTGTATACTTTTCAGATGTTTGCAATGATAACCAGGTTTTCCTGACTGTATTCCACTGGAACCCCCTTCCCCTTTGTTATTCTGAGAAATTGTGTGTGTGTGTGTGTGTGTGTGTGTGTGTGTGTGTGTGTGTGTGTGT